>NC_056748.1:805937928-806237928 GCF_019279795.1 Protopterus annectens | reverse complement strand
TGCTTCTCATCCACAGATCTAAGCTGCACTTGAAAATGGGCAGATATGAGCTTTGTTTTATGTGGATGAGGAGTCTGTTCCTATCGTATGCAAAATATACCCGCTCCTCTAAACAGTTGATGTCGCAGAAGAGATTTAGATCCCTAGACCGAGTATTTGTGATGCCATTGTGCCTGCTGATGTGCAGTAAATCCATCAGTAATTAGTCAGAGGATGCCTTGTGTGCCAGACACAGGTCACCTCTTGGCAGTCTATAGCATACTGAGTAGAGTGACAGGGCTTTGAGTCTGTCCATGTACGACATGTTGTTCAGGCCTTGTATTCATTTAGTAAGTGGGGTTCTAGTTGTTGCATATGTCTGGACAGTTACATGCCAAAGGAGGCATTATATTCAGTGACTGGCCTAATGAAGACTGAGTAAAGGGAGACAATTACATCCTTAGATCTAGACACAATCCCTTTGTTTATAAGCTGTGCAATATAGAAGGACTGTTTTACAACAATAGACACAAGCTGGCCAAAAGTTAGGTCACTGTCTAAGTTTCCAAGTCCTAAACATCTGGGTCAGTTCTTAGGGGAGTATTGTCAATGTGGTAGTTCCCTGGGGTAGATGACTTCCTGAAGGATACAATAATACATTTTTTGGCATTTAGTTTCACACCATGATTTGACACCAGTTATTTATTTGAGACAAACCTTCCTGCAGAATGGCTAAGTAATTTGGGGATTCAATAACTGCTCCTAGCTTGTAGTAATCTGCAAACATAGTTAACCAGAGCCCTTTGGTACTGGCTTTTACTTCAGAAAAGTAGATTACAAACATGAGAGATCCCAGCACAGAACCTTGGACTTCTCCACTGGTGACTGATCCTTTGCAGAGGTAACTTCCTCTATTTTGATTATCTGCATCCTATGTGTGAGCTGGTTGGTAATCCAGTGGGTGACATGGGGGTTTATTCCCAGTTTATTTAGCTTTTCTGCTATGCTTGAGTGGAGAATTGTTTCAACAGCTTTGGTCAGCTCTAGGTATGCCATGTGTACCATTTTGCCTTTTCAAAAAATCTACCAAGTTGAGTAAGCATGACTTGCCCTTGAAGAATCCAAACCAATAAGGGCCCACTGTTTGGAAGCTCCCCATGTCCTGAATGATTAATTCCATGATAAGTCTTTCCTTGTCTTTGTATATGAGGCTGGTCAGACTTCTGGGTCTTGAAAACATCCTCCCTTATGCAGGGGAATGACTGTTGCTGTTCTGTATTCACTTGATACAAAACCAGTATGAAGGCTGAGACTGAGCAGTGTTGTTAGGGGTGTGGCTAAACTGTGCTTCATGCTAATTAAGCTGCATCCAGGGATAATGTCAGGACCCATCAATGTAGTATTTTTAGCTTTTGATGGCACTTTTAGGACTTGGTCTTGTGTGACAACTGGAGGTGAACCAGTTTTAGGTATATTTTGGGGGTGAAAAGGAGGGGTAAATTTAGAGATAAATTTATCATCCAGTATGGTAGCTATATCTTCAGCCTCAGTGTAGGAAACATTGTTCACAATTAGCTTACTGTACTGCTGTTGTTGTACTTTTGAGATTACGAGCATAACTAAAACAATGTCTATTTGGCTTGGGTAGCTATTTTAGCCTCAAACTTGGCTTTGGTGGATTTTATTAAGCTTCTGAGTGAGGTATTTGTTTATTTCAGTGACGGGGCTCTAACATTCTGGTAATTACTGTTCTTACTTTTGGTCACAATTATTTGCTTTTTATTATAATGCTTGCTGATAGTATGGTTCCACTATCTATGCAGCTATTTACATGCTGGTATAGTGTGGTGATGCACATTTCTGTGTATTCATTGGAGTTAATTGGATTTGGTGGGGATTAGAAACTTGCCAATGTATCACTTAGGAGCAGGTAGTTTATCTTTAAGAAATTTCTAAAGGTACCTTGAGTGGAAGGTAGTCTGGTTTCAGTTTTATTTTGAAGAAGACTGCTTTATGGTTTGACCTACCAAGTGATGAAGATACACAAGGAATGGTGCAACATACTCCCGTGTTAGCAAGGACAAGATCCAATATGTTATTCCCCCTAGTGTGTAATCTGCATAGTCATTCCAGGGCACATTTATTGACAAAGTCCAGGAATCTCTGTTCTTGCACACCAGCAGTGGTGTAGGTTTCCCAGTCTATAGCCAGATAGTTTAGATCACCTAGGAAAACTGTATTGGGTTTAATACTAAGTGATTCTAGTTCCTGTTGATAGGTGTTGTGACCTTCTTTGTTCATAGAGGGAATTCTACAGCTAGCTAATATATAGGGTACGGGACTTTTCTGATGGTTATTTGAACAAGTAAAAGCTCTAGTTCATTATGCTGCTTTATCAGCATTGATGTGAGTCTCTTCTGAATGCAGACTGATACACCACCACCTTTTTTCCCCCTGCTGCATAGTAACTGGTCTTAATGTGCAGAAGCATTATAGCCCTGCACAGCTGGAGTGCTCTCTACTATTTTAAATCATGTCTCAGACAATACACAGATCAGATGTCAGTACCTTCTAGAGTGAGAAGGGTTTCTAGGGAGTGGAGTTTTTTGTTTGGGCTCCTAGCATTGATCCTTAACACTTTCATATTTTCCTTTGCTTGTTTTGTTATGTTGGCAGGTTTATCAGGCTGGCTTTGCCTAAAAAAGGCCCCATGGGATTGCACAATGTCTGTGCCGGTAATCAATACTCTAGAGGAGGACAGATGTAGGACATCCCTGGTGAAGCAGTGTGGCCTGTCAATTATATCCTCACAGGCTGACAAATACTGACCTCCTTTGAATGTCACCAAAAACTAAGCCAATTATTGAAGTCAATTATTTTTGCTTATATCGCAGCGTCATCCTTGGAGAAAGAAGAATGCTGCTCAGTGCTAGACACATACCTGCCTTGGTCAGATAGTCTGAGGGTCAGTCATGTCTCTCTTAATATAGTCCAGGGAGGTACACCTCATGTCCTTGATACCAGCATTAACTAAGACAGAGTTGTACTGGCACTTGTTGTTCAAGGACTTAAGTGCTTGCACGATCCGATGCTCCTGGCACCAGACAAACAAATAACCATCCCTATTTCCTTGCTCAGCCAGGTAAGAGGCACATCTGTATGTCTTACAATGGAGTTACCTATAGCAAGAATGTTTGACTGGGTCGATGTCTGCTTTATGGGCTCAGCATCTGTGACTTCGGGACGGCTTGTTCTATGTGAGGAAGTAGCTTAATATGCTGAGTGTGCTTTGTGCCTGTGTTGTGTTTTGGAGGTCTTTGATGTTTACACAGGTTTATCTTTAGAACCTCAGTATATAATGTTATGTGTTTTGTGATGTTCTTGGAGAGATGTGACATGTAGTGTACTGCTAACTATTTTGGTGTCTGAGTTTACTTTGTGTGAGATTTTTTTCCTCCAAGGACATTATATATGTACATCTCACACACTGTGTTATGCTGTTTCAGTAATAGATGATGATCAGACAGCATCAGACAGTTCTTACACTGTCTCAAGAGACCCATCTCAACCAGTCTAGCTAGAGAAGTTGTGAGAAAGTGCCTTTCCATGATACTGAGAGGAATGACTCTGGGGGCAGGGGTAATTATAACTGCTTGGAGTTCAGTTTTAGAATAATGTTTGGGTGGCCTTCCTACTGAGTATTTACATTTCAGTTTAAACAACTAGCCTGGAAACTTTCTTCTGCCACCGGCAAGAACCAGTAAACTAATTATAGTAAAAAAAAAACAAATTTGATACTAAAACCAGTGCAAACAGTATCAGTACACTCAATATTAAGCAATTTTATCAAAAGTCTTTTAGCCTGGTGAGTAATTTAAGGGGAGAGACTCTGAGAAATGATACTTATTTGCTTATTGTCAACAGCCAATAAACAGGAAGAGGGAGAAAATTATATTGCCAAATTATCATAAGGGTCAAGCAAAACCAAATGCAGTGGGTTTGGGAACACAGCTATAACAGTGTGGGTAGGAATGATAAACAATTAAACATTTAGATCTGCAGTGACTGGCCTGGAACTGCTGGTATGCAAAGACAAGTCCTGAACTAGCCTGACGTACACTCAGTACCCAAGAATGAAACCAGGGCTTGGGAGCTTAGAAAGGATTGGGAAGAGAGATTTGATAAGCAATTCACAAAGATACAATGGAGGGATGTGTGTATATCTTCCAAATATGCAACAAAGTTTAGAAGATTTAAGATATTTGCTTGGAAGTGATTACATAGGTATTTTTATACTCCAAGTAGACTCCAAAGAGTTTTTCCTCAAGTAGCCAACACATGTTTGATGTGTAATGGGGAAGAAAGAGATAACTGGGAACATATTTTCTGGGAGTGTAATGAGTTGGCAGACTTTAAAATTCCCTGCAGATGGTGTTGTTAGAGATACTGGGTGACCAAACTGGTGTAACTAAGGAAATCATCTTTTTGAGCTATGATACAGAATTGAAATTGCCAAAACATCATAAGGCCTTGTTGACTCTTATTAAGGTGACTGCCAAAAAAGCAATTACTAGAAAATGGAAATCAAAGTGTAAACCAACTTTACTAGAAGTATTGAATATAGTAAGCGAGATAAAGCAACTGGAATTGGGATCTTTAGAAAAGGAAAGGAGCAAATTACTTAGGAAAAATGGGAATTGTGGGAACATTATATGCAGTGGAGGACTGAAGTTTAAAAGAAGGCAGGATTTGAATGAGCTATGTAATAACTGAAAATGACTGGATATATTATAAGTGATGTATAATGTTCGCAACTGCAGTTGTAGCAATGGCAGTGGCGGATTTAGGCATCGGCACAGGGGCGCGCGCCGCCCCCTTTTTAAAGCTGTTTGGAACTCCATTAAAAAATGCATTGTCTGCACTATTTTAATAATATATTAAAAAAAATTCTTAACTCTGCACACTACACACACGCCACCACGGAAGTGAACATGTTCAACACTTGGGCGCTGAATTTAAGCTATCCGTTCCGCCGGCATATCCTGCTGCAGCCTGAGTCAGACGATTAATTAGCGATGTTTTGTTTTTTCTCCGTATCCTTCTAACTTCATAATAAGTTTTTATATATTCACACTGGAAATACAAAGGACTGCTGGCATGAGAAGTTTGCAACTTCCGTAAGTGTTACTTTTTTCATTGAATATAAGTTTTCAATACTGCATTTTGTTCTGCTACTTTAGTTTTTTAGATAAGATTTTAAATGCTGAATGCTGATTTATGGCATCATAAAACTCTTTTGTTTTGTGAATTTAGCAAGTGGAGAGTTTTTCTTGCTTAAGAAGTAGACCCTATGTTTCAGTATTAATTCATTTTCATGTATCATTATGGTGGAACCCTATGCCTGAAAACAAAATTGGATAGGCCGTATAACTATGAAAAGCATGTGCTACTTAAAGCAAGAGTTGAATAAACAAGTACAGAACAGCAAGCAATAGACAGAGCTCTATAGATATGGAGAGCGTCACTGAGTGCATTCAGTTTAGGCATCCCCAGCAAGTGGTAGGCAACTGAATGACACTGACAGTTCAGTACTGACTGATGGAATTTGTCATCGGCAAAGCACAATTTATGAAGATAATTTCAAAACACTAAATGTTAAGACACTAGGAGGAAGCAGTTTGACAAAATGGGATAATATTGCAGACTTTAATGATCCTCATATAATTCACTCAGTTACAAATAATAGCACTGTTGCTTAAGGCACTGATAAAATGGCCTGGAAACTGAAGCTGATTTGATGGCTGAGTGTGTGTGTGTGTGTGTGTGTGTGTGTGTGTGTGTGTGTGTGTGTGTGTGTGTGTGTTGGTGGGTGTGGGCATGTGTGTGTTTACACATTCATGCATGCATACATGTCTGTGGGCTGTATGCATGTGTGCACTCGTGTGTATGTGTGTACTTGTGTATATGTATGTTTACACATGCAAGCATACATATTTGTCTATGGGTTATGTGTATGTGTGTGTGTGTGTGGGGGGGGGTGTCTGTAAGTGTGTGTTTACACATGCATGCATACATACATACATGTGTCTGTGGTGTGTGCTTGTGTGTGCGTTTACATGTTCATGCATACATGCATGTTTGTGGGCTGTGTGCATGTGTGCATTCATATGTGTGTATGTGTGTGCTTGTGTATATATGTGTTTACACATGCATGCATACATATTTCTCTGTGGGTTGTGTATGTGTGTGTGTTGGGGGGATGACTGTGAGTGTGTTTACATGTGCAATCATACATACCTGTCTGTGGTGTGTGTGTGTGTGTGTGTGTGTGTGTGTGTGTGTGTGTGCGTGTGCGTGTGAATGTGTGTGCCTACATGAGTATGGTTGCCGGAGATTTACATGTCATGACTTCTCATTTTTTCAAGTCATCCCTTTCTGATCTACTGCACTATGCAAACATCTCTCACTTACTTGTATTGCCTGCCTCTCACCAGGCACAGTAAATCTCTGATGGTGACCATAATCTAGTCAGAAAAGGAAACATCCTTTGCAGAAGCCATCTTTAAGCTCCTCTTTCAGAAAAAGCATTCATATAGGTTCATAGGTTCATAGGTTTATACTGGGCTATCTGCCCTGGGGCATTTACAAGCCTAGCCAGAGTGTGTTTGGCTTTCACCACCCTTTTAGATCGGTTTACTGTGCCTCTGTAGAGTAGGTCACAGAAGATAGCCCTTTTAAGGGTAGTTTACTGTGCCCCTGTCTAGCAGGGACACAGAAGAGATCCCAGGGGTGAACTTACGATCTCCCATCCACTCGTCAAGATTTCTCTTGAAGAGGGTCAGCCTAACATGGACTTGGATTCTGTTCCAGACTGAGGGCAGCCTCTGGGATATGAATCTGTCCCTCCAGCATGTCCTATTTATTTCTATGCTGAGGTTTAAGTCCCTGGAGCATGTAGCTCTAAGGGATTTGGATTTCCTGAGGTGGAGCATGTCCATTAATTCTGGGTTGGACATGGCTTTATACGTCAGGCATAGATCACCTCTGAGTAGGTGGTAAGCAACTGAGTAGAGCTGGAGTTTCTTTAGCCGAACTGCATAGGGCATCTGTTTGAGTCCCTTGATCCTCTTGGTGAGGTACTTTTTGGGCCTCTCTAGTTGCTGCAGGTGTCTGGTAAGGTACATCCCAAATGGGGTATTGTATTCAATTATGGGCCTGATGAGTGATGAGTAGAGGGGCACAATGACCTCTCTTGTCCTAGATGTGAAACATTTCATGATAAGGTGGGCTATATAGAATGTCTTTCTAACCACTCTGGCAACGTGATTGTCAAAAAAGAGGTTTCTGTCTACTTGGGTCCCCAAATCCCTAATTACTTCTTCCGTACTTAATGGATTACCACCTATGTGGTAATTTGTGAGCACTTTGTTTTTCCCGAAGGGGATGACTATGCACTTTTTGGCATTTAGCTTAAGGCCATGGCTCTGGCACCAGTTATCCGTCTCTGTGAGACCCTTTTGGAGGATGCTTGTGTCAACCAGAGAGTCGATTATGGCACCCAGCTTGCAGTTATCTGCGAACTTGGTCAGCCAAAGTCCTCCCGTATGAGTCTGTACCCCAGAGAAGTAACAAGAGAGGTCCCAGGACTGAGCCTTGTGGGATGCCACTTGTAACTGGTTTGGAGTCTGACATGGCACCTGCAATACTGACCATGTGGGTTCTATCCCTGAGCCAGTTTGCAACCCATCTTGTGACATAGGGGTTGATATTTAAGCTGGTGAGCTTATTTATGATGCCCGAGTGGGGTATTGTGTCATAGGCTTTTGCGAGGTCCAGGTAGGCTGTGTGGACTACCTTCCCTTCATCTATGGCCTTGGTAACTGTTTCAAAGAAGTCAACCAGGTTCAAGAGACAAGATCTCCCCTTAACAAAGCTGAATTGGGTGGGATCCAGTGTCTGGAGGTTACCAATGCCCTTGTTTATGAGTTCCATGATGATATGCTCCATAGCTTTGCAGACCAGACTATTCAGGCTTATAGGGCGATAGTTTCCTGGGTCCATTGTGGCACCACCTTTGTGGAGCGGGACCACTGTTGCTGTATGCCATTCCTTGGGTACATATCCTGCAGTAAGGCTGAGATTGAACAGTGACTTTATGTGAGGGTTTAGTTCTTCTTGGAGCTTGTGTAAGACGCAGCCTGGGACACCATCTGGTCCCATTGATGCTGTGTTTTTTGCTTTGGAGAGGGCAGCTCTCACCTGTGCATTTGTGATGTCAGGGAGGCTACATTCTGTTGGGATAGGCATTAGGTCTTTTTGGGGGAAGGGGGGGGAGTTTGCACTAAACCTGTCTGCCAGGATATTGGCAATGTCTGTGGCATCAGAGTATTTTTTGTCATTTTGTACTAACTCAGAGCATATCTGGGAGTTGCCCCCCAGATTCCTGACATAACTAAAGAAGGCCTTGTGATTATCTTTAGTGTCTTGTGCAATTTTTCTTTCGAAGCTGGCCTTAGATAATTTTATGAGGGATCATAGTTTCTTGCTAGTACTGATCAGAGATGCCTTTCCTTTTTGGGATTTTGCTCTATCATGTAGCAGCTTCCTCCTTCTGTTGTATAGCTTATTTATGGCCGGGGTCCACCAGACTGGTCTCCTGCCTTTGGAGGAGTGAGTCTTGGTTTTATTTGGGATAGCATGATCCATGCATTCCTGTAAGTGTCCATAGAATGCATTTGTAAAGGATTCTGCTGCTTGGGCAGTATTTTCCACTGGTCCGGTGGCTTTGAAGGATTCCACCTCGGTTTTGAGAAGTGTGAAATTTGCTTTTGAGAAATTTTTCACCGTGATTTCCTTGGCTGGGGTGGGGATGGGATATGGATGTCCAGTGAGATTAATTTATGGTCTGATCTTACCAATGAGGGACATACCTCTGGTGTGGAACATATAGTCCCCATGTTTGTGATGACCAGGTCCAATATGTTATCCCCTCTTGTGGGAGTGTTGACCAGTTGTTCCATAGCATTTGAGTTTATAAATTCTAGGAACCGTTTGGCAAGGGGGTTGGGGCTTGAGTAGTTTTCCCAGTCGATGTTCGGGTAGTTGATGTCACCCAATATTATTGTGTTTGGAGAGACCTTCATATTCTCCAGTGTTCTCAGGAAGGCCAAGTGGGGTTCCTGAGTTCGGAAGGGTGTTCTGTAGCAGGCTATGAACTGAAAGGCAGTTTTGCCCACTGTTAACTGTACATGGATGGTCTCCGATGCTTCGTGTAGTTCCACTAACCTGGAGGTATGGGTATCTTTGATGAATATGGATACCCCCCCTCCTTTTGTGGTTCGGTCCGATTTGTGAGGCCGAAAAGCATGGTATGAGGTATAATCTGGTAGTGCTGGGGTGCTCTCTGGGGCCTTGAAACATGTCTCTGTCACTGCACAGATATCGATATTCTCCATACTGAGGAGAGCCTCAAGTGCGTGCATCTTGAGGTTTAGACTTCTGGCGTTGAGCAGCATTACCCTTAGTTTTTTTTTCTTATATTGTCTATGGAGGTGGGTTTATCTTCTGAGCCTTGCCTAAAAAAGGCACTATTCTGTGATATTTAAATGTTAATGAGAAAGCCAGAAGGATGGCTTCACTTTTCCAGGATCCTAAATTACTATTTCTTCTTTACTACTCCTAGCTACACATACTGTGATATCATGGGGGGGGGTATACATACTTTTCTGAGTGATTTTTATGTCTGAATGTGCTATAAATTTTGCTTGTATGTCAGCTTCCTTTAATATTCAGCAAGCTGTAGTAATACATTAATTCAGTTCGCACCACGCTTCCCCAGGAAAATAACTGATTTGTTGCCATTTGCCTCCCCACTTTCATACAGTCTTTGATCCACTGCATTACCTAATTCACGGGTCAGTGAGGCCTTAGCCAAGCTGTATGGAAATGTACTTCTCCTCCATGAAAGGTAAATGCTGTATTAAACTCACCACTGTGGCTCCGGAGAAGTGCCTCTACCTGTTACGTAATAAATTAAAATCCCCAACAAAACTGTGGCAATTTAGACAGAGACTGTATTTTATTAAAAAACAAGACCAGGTTGACAACACTATGTTTAAAGAAGGTGAATGGACAAACCAGTCTAAAAGCATATAATACACCATGAATTAACACAGTTTATTTTTGTCTCTTAGGTGAAATATGAAAACTAAGAGACTAAAATCTTGAAATATTAAATTCTTGGACATGCTAATATTTTAATTAATACCATGATGAAGTTAATTTATGGTTGTTAGTACATAAGCAATGATTCTCATATGTTTATACATATGAACCAATAATGGTCAAATGAACAAAATAATTTCAGTTTTAATAGCATGCAGTCTTGAGTTCACATTTCCATATACCGCATACCACTTACTTGCTTGTGAATTTATATTAATTATTATCCAGTATTTCAGCCTCAAGTAAAACATGAAATTCATGGAGCTTGTCCTTTCATGGTATAAGAAGATTTATGGGGACATAGATATGAATGCATCATTTCCAAGGGCACATTTTACATCAAATTTACTTGTCTGCATGGTTCTGTGTCAGAATTGTGAGACTTGATTTGAGCAAGTCCAGACATTTTGGAAAAAAGCCGCAAATTCTGAAAGTTGTCTTAAACCTTTTAAGCATATTTTGCAAAGGATCTCCCTCTCCTCCACCCCCTGTGCTACACCCTTGATGCTTATATAAACAAACCATGCAATTTGGTACTGAACAGAATGGGAACCTATATAAACTAATAATGCAACCCCAGTACTGAAGGGAACAGAAGTACCATAAAGTCATTACAAACCACAGCCTTAATAGACATTGACTCACATTAACACTTGACCTTCTATTATTCTAAGGATTGCCCTTATAATTCTTGTAATTTCAACACCTACCCCCTGTTGCATAGCTTCCTCACAGCACATGAAAACAAAAAACTAGCCCATTAGCTTGGTAGATGGCATGGCTTTCAGTTATCATGCTCACCAATCTTTTATTCTAGCACATACTGACAGAATCAAATGACAATAAATAAATCTTAGTCATTAGACATTCCCTTAATATGCTCCATACAGGAACATGACATTGTTGTTGTGTCTTTTGGCTTTTCCCGGTTAGGGGTTGCTACAGCGGAACTCTGGTCCGCTAATAATTGGCAGTTGATTTTTATGTGCCGAGATGCCAGCCCTGATGCACAACCTTCAACAAAGGTATGCCCATTCACGTATGTCTCCACGCAGAAGGCGCTCTAGCTGAGAATCGAACCGGACAGCATCTTATTGTGAGGTGACAACGCTACCGCAGTACCACCACTGCGGATATACAGGACCATGACATTAATGGGTCCTAAAGGTGAACATGGCCTTTTTATCAAATCTTAGGCTGAGAGATGTCCTATGATTAACACAAATCCTGTTGTTCTAGCAACTTTCTAAGTTAAAACGAGCAATATTTAAAAATCTATCCCTATGTTTGGGCCATAGTATCTCCATTATTTTAAGCTTTGTCCAGATTTCTTGTACTAAGTGGATGAGAGGTATGGAGATATGGTATGTAATGCCCTAGTCGGGGCAGATTAGTCAATTAACTTGATCAGGCTTGACCCTATAACTTGGTTACAGGAAACAAGAGCCTGAATCCTCTAAACTAACTACCAAAATGTTGACAGAATTGTGAGTTTGAGTTTCAATACATTTTCAGGGAATGAGTTTCAGTGCATTTTCAAGGGATTAAGAGTGAATTTCAGTACATTTTCATGGAACTGTGAATTTCAAGGGAAAAGAAATTTACTGCTGCTCATGTTAAGTATGTTTTCAATATGCAACTAACTGTATATGTAGATGAAACACTGAAGTGTAAAGTTGTTTGCCAGTAGCAACTTCTTTTATTTTACTTCTGCAGAGATTGTACTTATTAACTGATATTGGTGGATTGTAATGACAGATGTCTGAGTGGCCTTTGATTGTTGAAAAATTCTGAAGTGGGTAGTTTTGTCATTATTGGTTCATATGTTTTGTTTCATTGCTTACTAGAATGTTCAAAACTTCAGATTTAAACCACATTTTAACAAGTGTGCTGTATTATGCAAGGAATATAATTTAGTACAATCAGGATGGTGAATCAAAGAAGACAACCATATATGTATGGCTGTAAAAATGTGTGTAAGGAGCCTTTGGTTTGAAAACGGCCCAAAGGTAAACTTAATCCTCCACTGCATTTTCTTTGAATGTGGTTTAATGCCACTGCAATGGATGTGGGTTCCAAGGACAGAGAAGTTTTCTGCTCATGCTGTCTGTTTTCACTGTCAGACTGTGTTGTTTGGTTTGCAAATGGCTATTAGTGTTTGTGCTATTTTATTTCAATATCTATAATCATTGTAGAAGTAAATAAGAAAGCAAGTAAAGTAAAATTGCAATGTGTGTAAGGAATCCAACTTCCAAATTCTGTAGTAGTCCTTCAGTGAAAATTATTGTATCCACGCATACCCATGTAGCAATGCAGCTTTCTTTAATAACTGCCCTATACATAATCACTTGGTCAGAAACTGTGTGCCTTCTGCTGTGTAATCTTATACTACAAAAGTCCTTTGCTTAAGGGCCTCTAGCTCAGAGGGACTTTCTAGTTAACGTGAAATGAACAAATGAAAATAAGGATGCATAAGAGTATGTGCTATTTTAAGAAAAGTGTGCAGAGAAGTACATTAATTATGTGTTTGAGACTAACATCTGACCCACCATGGAGACATGGAAACATTAGCAGCATGTCAGGCAAATATATTAATGTGACTAAATGACATCTGAGACTAGAGGTAATCCAGAAAGCTCAAGTCAGGTCTGGTATCCCACCTGTGACCCAGTGGAGAGAGGATTAACAAGAAACAGAGTCCAAAGGATTAGTCCAGATAAAAATCACTTTAGCTAGCAGATCTGGGGGACTCTTATTTGATACCCTCCCTGTGGGAGGAATAGAGACACCTTCTTGGACTTTCAAGTAGTTTATTCAGTTAAGTAAGTAGATGGATGAGTGTTCTTGTTCTAATACATTACATTCAACAGGTCAGTTATTTAAAGGCAGTTACAGCCAATGGTGGGTGGGTCCAGGGTAGCTGACTGGAACAAAGTCTATTGAGACGTGGTTTAAAGACATGGAGAGCACACCAACAGTGCAAGGTTATAATGTCTTCCACACATTTAGGCCAGCTACTTCACAGGCAGGGACTAAAGGCTGAGGTGTCTCTATCTACATCCAAAATAAATATACTTCAAGACTGGTCAAACAGGACAATGCATGTGAAATGCTCCATGTTCACATCACCATTGACAAAATCCAGTACCACTTCCTTGCAAGCTATAGGTCCCCTTCCATGACCCAGGAAACCCATATCATGTATTTAAACTTATTAAAAACGCTAACCATCCAATCGAATACCATTTTCATGGGTGACTGTAATTACCCCACTATTAACTGGGAATCCTATATGACACCAAATGAACATGTACAAAGATTCCTGGATTTTGTAACACAAGCTCCCTGAACCAGATAGTCAATACACCAACGAGGGGTGCAACCATACTGGATCTGGTCTTCGCTAATATGGGAAAGTGCTGCACACCCCCTACTGTAATGCCTTTCCTGGTAAGGTTAGACTACAAAATACTCTCCTTTGAAGTAACAATAAACGTGGACCCACAGCTCAACTGGGAATATTCAGGAACTATTCTAAGGATAACTTCATGTTATTAAGTGAGAACCTGGCAAGATTTCAAGCCACCGTAAACCCTGACAACACTTCTGCCTATGCAGAACTGTTCACGGCAACCCTGTAAAAGCAGGTTAATAGCTGCACAGAGGCAGCTGTACCTACCAGGAAGAAGTACAGAACTGACTCAAAAAACAAGCCAACCTGGTGGAATCACAAAATCAATAGGCTGTATAACAGGAGGAAGTAAATCATGGCAAAGATTAAGAGGTGTAGCACCCGGTAGGATAAAAGCACTCTTGTCAAACTAAACAAACAACTCAGAGGACAAATAAAGTCTACCAAAGCCAAAGTTGAGGTAAGTTTGTCCTCACAGGCCAAGGACAACCACATAACATTCTTTAACTATGTCCGCAACCTCAAAGGCAATACACAATTGTGTGCAGAGCTCATTGTAAATGTAACCACCTATACTGAGCCAGAAGATATAGCAAACCTCCTGGCTGATAAATTCATCTCCAGATTTACCCCTCTCTCCCCTTCAACCTTCTTCAGGAAATATTATTAAATATAACTCCCCCAACTATCACTAGGGAACAGGTCCTTAATGCTCTGTCTAAGGCCAAGAACACTGCATCAATGGGCCCAGACAATATTCCAGGATGCCTTCTAAATAGCATGAAACATAACCTATCAGGGCCTCTGGAATTACTGTTTAACTGTAGCCTCCAAACAGGCTTAGTGCTTCAGAAAGGTAACAATCATCCCTCTGCACAAAGGTGGGCCATCTACAGACCCGGGAAACTACAGACCCACAAGTCTCACTAGTCTTTTATGTAAAGTCATGTAAAGAATTATCATGGGGATGATCAATAGAGATATAGTAAACCTCCAGACACTACACCCAACCCCATTTGGTTCTGTCAATGGCATATCATGTCTACTCAACCTAGTGGACTTCTTTGAGAGGGTCACCAAAACAATGGATGAGGGCAAAATCATTCACACTGCCTACCTTGACCTGGTCAAGGCATTTGACAAAATACAGTCTCGTGCATTGTTGACAAACGGAAGAGGTTAGGTACAATCCCGCATGTCATCTGGTGGATATTCAACTGGCTCACAGGACCCAAGAAGTTAGAACTGGGGAATCCACCTCTACAAAGAGGCCAGTCACAAATGGAGTCCCTCAGGGATCAGTCCTTGGACCGCTCTTTTTTGGCATTTACTTCTCAGAAGTCGAGGACAGTGTCAATGGTCTCTGACTAAATTTCCAGACGATTGCAAATTAGGAGCTGTCATTGAATCTCACACTGACACAAAAGTTCTCTAGGAGGGGCTCACACAAACAACTGGTGCCAGAGCCATGGACTAAAACTAAAAGCCAAGAAATGCATAATAGAATCCTTTGGGAAATCATCCATCCCTAGTAACTATAATATTGAAAACACACCCCTTCGAGTTGACCCAGTAGTTAGGGACTTAGAGACACACACACACATAGTAATCTAGCCTTTGATCATCACGTGTCTACACACAGAGACAGTAATCTAGCCTTTGAGCATCACGTGTTTACAGTGGTGAGGAAATCATTCTATGTTGCACATCTTATAAACAAAGGTATGGACACTAAGTCCAAGGAAGTCATTGTCCCACTGTATTCGGCTTTCATCAGACCTGTCATAGAGTACAATGCCTCCTTTGGTATGAACCTAACCAGACATATCCAACAATTGGAATGTCCACAGAAGTTCCTCACTAAAAGAATACAGGGTGTAATTTAAAACATCTTTTGCAGACCACCTGAAGGCTGTATCCCTGTATTCTGTTCCTACAGGCTTTTGAGGGGAGATCTATGCCTAGCATACAGGGCACTGAAAGACCCCACTCTGATGGACCTCTTGCATATCCGTAAAACAAACAGCACCAGAATTACCCATTCTAAAGACTTAAACCTTGCCTGTGATATAAATCGGACCTTTTGGAGAGATAGCTATGTACCCCAGAGACTACCCAATCTGTGGAACAGGCTCCCCATTCATGTGAAGCAGAGTTCCTCCCTAACCCAATTCAAGTGCACTTTGGACAATTGGATGGGAAAACGAAAATGCATCCCTGATTTGGCACCTATGTCTTAAATGGACACAGGTAACCTGTAAATGGTTCATCTCACAGGGTCATGCTTACACTTATCAAGGGTATTTGAACTTGTTAGAGATTTGGGATGCATGGCTAGGCCTAAAAACGCCCTTGTGGTCATTAGCCTAGGAAACACCTATGAACCAAATCCACAACAACATCATGTGTAACTGAGTGTATATTGTGGTCTTTCACACATGTCAGAGCTTTTTAAGGTGATCTTTCCACAACTGCAAAGCCCAGTGTCCCAATTTCCCACCCCCAGCCTGGTACTCAACTAACCAGACTGCGCCCCCCTTTTGTAAATTCCTGGATCCGCCACTGAATGGGGTCTGTGATGCATAATGTTTGCAACAAAAATTCTATTCATTTGTTTTTTCATTTATATAATTGTAAGATTTTCTATGCCATGTGTGATAATTTAATAAAGATGTTATTTTGTTAAAAAAAGAATGAAACCAGGGCTTAATAGCAGTTAGACCACTTAAAACAGCAAAAATGCAGTGAAACTATGTAACGGAATCACTAATATAGGCTTCATGACCTTTGCTAAAGCAGATATAGACTCTTAAAATAAATGTAAAATCAGACCAAGAAATGAAAACACTTATCTGTCTTTCTCTGTCTTGTAGAACTATTACAATGCAATTTTAATACATTTTAATTAATATTGTGACAGTGATTAAAGTCTGTTTTGATTTTGCCAAAAACAAACTTTCTCAATTGGTGTGTCCAGTTATCATACTACACCATCACAGCTTGCATTAGAACTGCTGGCATGATTTCAGAATGGAGATATTAGTTCAGAGAGTGCAAACTGATATCTAAAGAAGTATACTGTGTGTCATGCATTCCTGGAATGCTAATAACCACGTTGGGAGGGAAGGTAGGAGTCACTCTGCTTTCTTAAGTCTCCGATAAGAGGAATTTCTTTTTATCACTCTTGCAGATGTGTAGTCATTGTCACATCTAATGTTCCTTCCATTTACTTTGTACTGGATTTCTTGACCATGCAGTTTTCAGTACTAGATCTTTATCTTGTGTGGATAAGAATTTGACAATAATGGATCTTGCTGAGGATGAGTTTTTTTAAGAAGGATGTGTTTGATAATGACTTGTGAGCCCTCTCAATTCAGAAGGACATAGCCTCAGGAAGGTTTAGTGTCTTGGGCAGCCAGTCATTCAAAAAATGAATCATATTGCTTCTTTCCATCTTCTCAGAAACTCCATAAATTCTGATGTTGTTTCTTCTTGATTTAGATTCCAATTCTTCCATTTTTTTCTATTAATAAGTTGTTTTGTTTTAGTAGAAAGTTGATTTGGTTATCATTTTCCATCTGTCTCCCATCTATTTCATTCACTGCATCTTCTATGCTTGCTATTTGGTCTTTGTGCTTTGTAATTATTTATTTTAAGTCCTCAATTTGCTTCTTACTTTCTCTCTTCATATTTTCCATTATATTCTCTAAATTGTCCATTTTTGTGGAAAGGTCTCGTATACTGGTAATTATGGTTTGAAGCTCCTTCTTCATGAAGTTGTCTTGGAGTGAAGATTTAGAATGACTCAAGTTTGTATATTCTAGAAACACTTGACTTAATCAATATTAAAACATGTTTGACCTTATTTCAGAGTGAGGTGCAGAGTCGCATAGATCGAAGAGTACAGGATTTTCCAGTTAGCCTCACATTTAAATGTTTTTCATAAATTATGTATGCCAAAATGGATGTGGAGATTTTTATTTATTTATGTTGTTATTTGTTAACTGGGTAAAGCTTTTTCAATAATAAGAAATTGTGTTCTGTAGTTGTTTGGCTGCTTTAAAACACAAGCATTAGCGACAGACAAATACATGTTTTCTTATTTGAAGTAATGTTATATGACTTCACTGTGTGATTAGAAATAACTGAGCTTGTTGCAAGTCATCTCTTCAGATGCTGCACAGGTGTGATGCACTTTTTCTGTACAGGTAAAGTCATATTCTTATGATTTTTTTTTTATTTTTGTATGAAGACAATTATATTGAGGCAAATTAAAAACATCACTGCAGTTATATAGTAGGACACTCTTTATTTTACTCTGAACTGCAAATGGTTAAAAGTTTCTCAAATAATAGAAAAATGGCATTTGGTTTTGCTGAGTTTGCAAAAGCAGTATTAATAGCAGAACAACTGCAGCACCAAGAAAATATCAATATGGGACAGGAATGTGATTTAAAAGAACTTGAACAGGAGGGTGTGCATAAACATTTGGGAATAGATGAAGGGTCAGCAATTAAACATGATCAAATGAGATCAACATTTAGTAAGGAATGCTTCAGAAGACTAAAGCTAATACTGAAAACTTCCTTAACATCTAGGAGTAGATTTCAAGGGATAAATCGGCTTGCTCTTCCTGTTCTAACTTGCAGCTTTGGTGTGACTGACTAACCAAAGTAGTATTGCATCAGATGGACTAGAAAACAAGAAATATGCTTCCTGCATATTATATGATATATAAAAATCAGTGCATCACAAGATTATTCTGAAGAGGAATGGGTCTCCTTGAAACTGGCTATGTATAAAGATCTGCAGTTATAAAAATCAGTGCATCACAAGATTATTCTGAAGAGGAATGGGTCTCCTTGAAACTGACTATGTGTGTAGATCTGCAGTCATGGCACTGTATACATATTTGTTGACACTGAAAGATGTAAACAAAATGAGAGTTCTAGAACATGAAGAAAACAAAGGCTATCTTTGCCCAGATTACCAGAAGCATTTTGGTGGGGAATGGAAATGGAAATCAAGCCAGAAGGAGATGAAAACGAGGAAGCAACAGAATTTGCTGAAAAGCAAAATAAATTATATAAAGAGCAGGACCAAAAGGAAAGGAAAGAAAGCTGGAAAGCCTACAATTATAGCGGCAAGTATGGAGAACTTCTGGAATAACCAACATGTTAATCAAGATTTAATGCATGAGGCATGAATAGTTAAGGAAAAGTGAAATTAAACCAAAGAAGAAAGGATAATAACATCAGTTCAAGACAGTGGGCTGTCTACATGTTGGTTTCCAAAGTCTGCAGAAAAAGCGAGAGAAACAGACAAATGCAGGTTCTGTAATACCGATGGTAACCTGATGGTTGTGATATTCTCATCGCCGATGCTCTGTATGTAGAAAGGCCCAATAATGTGGCAAGACCCATTGCACTGGGGATTGTACAAACATTGCAATATACAAGTAGCTGAGAAGCGCTGAAAATCCGAATCACAAAGCATTTCTGCAAGTGAAGTTCTGATCCCATGGGATCATCCAGTACCAACAGTTACAAAAGTAGAAACAAGAAAACCAGATGTAGTAGTCAAAGAAAAAATGACTAAAGTAGCATTAATCCCTGAAATACCTGCACCCAGCAGTTACAATGTTCTACATATTGACAGGCACAAAGACATGATGAACAGGAGACACTCCAGGTGCAGTTAACTATTGATAAAACACCTATTCAAATCATAGCTAGCTACAGACCCCCAACCATGATTCAAGAGGCCCACTCCACCTATCTGGACTTACTTGAATCCATCAAGATTTAACCCTCTACCCTGATCCTGGGTGACTTTAACTAATCAGCCATAGAGACTTATTCTAGCTCAAACATGAATGCCCAGAGATTCCTTAACTTCGTTAATACCAATGCATTTGGTCAGATGGTCAACACTCCCACAAGAAGTGAAAATATCCTGGACCTGGTACTAACTAACATGAGTAGCCACTGTAGCATCCCTACAGTGTCATCCTCCTTGGTAAGATCTGACCATAAAGCCATCACTTTCGAAGTTACCATCTTCCCTGCCCCCCCAAGCTGACTACAACCTCCGGAGAGCAGGTATAAGCAGCCTCACAGCCACCACCCCTTCAGTTGATCAAGAACTAATGTCCAAGCCTACACCAAAAACCTATATGAGCACCTATATAACTAAATGGACTCGGTAATACCTGACAGGACCAAATCATCTTCCTCAAGGAAGAGGAAACCTGTCTGGTGAACAGCAGCAATAAACAGACTCTATAATAAAAGGAAAAAAAAAATACTGTCCAGGACCAAGAAGGAGCAGGTGCCAAGTTGGAGGCAATCTCTCCTTTGTCTGAACACGCAAATAAGGTCAATGGTGAAATCCTCTAAGGCTAACTTCGAGTCCAAATTGGCCACATCCACTAAGGGCAATCACAAGGCCTTCTTTGCATATGTCTGCAAACTCAAAAGTAACTCCCAAATCTGCTCTGAATTGGTGATCAAGAACACCACATACACAAATGCCATAGATATAGCCAACCTGCTGGCAGATAAGTTCAGTGAAAACCTCACCCCCCCATCCCCCCCATCAGTAAACCAGGACATCCCCAGCACCTGCCCCCCTCCCCTCATCACCAGGGAGCAGGTTATTAATGCCCTCTCAAAGGCAAAAAATGCAGCCTCCATGGGACCTGACAACATCTCTGGCTGTGTCCTACATGAGCTCAGGCAAGAGCTGTCAGCACCACTATGCACCCTATTCAACCAAAGCCCGTGGACCGGCTTCATCCTAGCAGAATGAAGGACAGCCACGGTCATCCCTCTGCACAAAGGTGGAGCCATGGAACACATTATCATAGACCTTATAAACAAGGACATTGGCAACCTCCAAATGGCTGATCCCACACAGTTTGGTTTTATCAAAGGGAGATTGTGCTTATTAAACTTTATTGCCTTGTTCAAAACAGTCACCAAAGCCATGGATGAGGGCAAGACAGTGCACACCACCTACCTTGACCTAGCCAAAGCCTTCGACAGTATTCCCCACTCGGGCATAATAGATAAACTCTCCCAGCTAGGCATCAACCCATATGTTACCAGATGGGTAGCTAACTGGCTCACTGATAGAACCCACTCATTCAAAATAGGGGAAGTCACCTCTAGTAGTAGACCTGTAACAAGTGGCATACCCCAAGGATAGGTCTTGGGGCCTCTACTGTTTGAGATATATATTTTTCTAAGGTGCAAGCCAAAACCAGTGGTCTGTGGCAAACCAAGTTTGCAAATGACTGCAAGCTAGGCACCGTCATAAATTCCCCTAGTGATGTGAGCATCCTGCAAGAGGGCCTTAACCAAACTAATGACTGGTGCCAGAAGCATGGCCTCAAACTGAATACCAAGAAGTGCACCATTATCCCCTTTGGGAAAATGGTGTCCCCACTAATTATCACATTAATAAAAATGTACTAAGCATGCAGTCAGTTGTGCGGGATTTGGGCACTCAGGTTGACAGCATCCTGACTTTTGACCACCATGTTGCCTACATTGTACAAAAGGCTTTCTACATGGCCCACCTTATAAGTAAGGGTATTTCATCCAGGAACAAGGAGGTCATAACATCCCTGTACTTCTCCCTTATCAGACGCATTATCGAGTACAATGCTCCTTTCGGCATGTAACTTGCCAAGCACATGCAGCAGCTGGAGGGACCACAGAGGTTCCTGACCAGGAAAATCCATGGTCTCAAACATCTAGCCTATACAGATAGGGTAAAAAGCCCTGTGCCTCTACTCAGTCTCATACAGACTGCTCAGAGGTGATCTGTGTCTGGCATACAAGGCTGTCTCAGACTCAGCCTTGATGGAGTTACTACATATCCATAAGTTAAACTTCACTCGAGCAACCCACACGCAAGGTCTCAGCCTAGTGTGTGACATTAATAGAACTTGTTGGTGGGACAGATTTGTATTCCAGTGACTCCCCCATCTGTGGAATAGACTTCTTCTCCATGTCAAGCAGAGTACCTCACTAGGCCTCTTTAAGAGGAACCTTGACAACTGGATGGGAAACAGAAAATCTACCACTGGGATCCCACCTGTGTCTCTGCTGGACAGGGAAAACAGGTGCTGACTTTGTAGGAACATGGATGAAATTCTTGGCTAGACTTATAAGGGCCCCCGGGCCAATAGCCTAGTATAGTCATATGAACCTATGAAGTACTACAATGTGCACGCAGAAACTAGAGCAATGTGGGATAAAATCACTCAGACAGTTTCAATAGTAGTAAGAGCAACATGACAGAAAAAGAATTTTCAAATGTACTTAAATATGCTACCAGTATACAGAACCCTGGATAAAATGCAGAGGGAGGAAACTTCTGGGTTCATTGCAGATACTGAGAAGAGCACTTTTGACAATCATCAATGAATGGAGCAGTTCTGATTTCATGCACTCTAATCATACCCTGACTTAGGAATGGGGTCCATTCCCATCACAGTATTAGAAACCCAATACATTTGGAGGAATTCAAAAAAGGATAGACCAAAGCCCAGGATCTTTCAGTGGAGAAAGAAATAGCTCCATGTATGACCATTTTCCTCATAATTGGGGGTGCGGAGTACGGTGACAGATAAAACTTTACTTCTGCAGGTGGATCAATGCTAGAACTGCTTCTTCACTTACTCTGTTTCATGTATTAATTGTTACTTAGCGTGGTCCTCCATGTTGGGAACAGTGACCAACATGTCCATGCCCCTTCAACTGTTTCACTAACCATATCCCTACTTATGATCAATTTAAATATGACATACTACATCACAATGAGTCCAGTAAGTGCATGTCTGATCTGTTACTTAAATAATTCATATAGTACACTGCAAACTGAATTAGAGGCTGTGTACTTTGCTGCCAGACTGTACGTTGTTCTGTGTTCAGACACTTTATTGACTGTACAACCTACATACATAATGCTTACATAAAACTATACAGACATATACTTGTTTTTTGTCTCTTGTTCATGTTGTTTGTATAATGTTCTAACACTGCCTTAAATCATTAAGACACCTTTATACCAGTGATATAGGTTTAATTCTCATAAGACATACTTCTTATCCCCATAGTGCAAGATTAATGGACAAAGTCAAAAACAATAGGGGGACAAAGTTACAGAATCAGGGACACATTTTAAACGCTCTGCTTATAAACTTAGAAAATTGCCAGAATAACAGGTTTTACATTAGAATGTATTTTTCTGAAGAACATGAAGTCTGAAACTCAAACATCTAACGTTATTAATAATTTAAGTTGTCAACGATTTGTCAGAAAACCACAAATAGTATGAGGACCAGACCAAAAATATCAGGCAAATACTGGGATATTCTACAAAATTCTGGAAGCTGAGAAGTATGTTAACAAGGTCATACTCACATTTGAAAAGAAGCCTTTTGAGTCAGTTTACTTGTCTCAAAAACTATAGATACTGATGGTGCGTTAGGTAAGTGTTATGTTTTTTTAAGGGTTTTGGGGAGGGTTTGTGTGTTTGTGAGTGTGTTGGGGAGTTTTAGGTGTGGGTTAGGGTAGGTAGGTAAGAGTGTGAGTGTGTCAGTGTTGAGAGTGGTGGTGGTGTTTGTATGTATGTGATGTGTGTTTGTGCAAGGGGGTGTAGAATGTGTGGTGGTGGGTTTTCTGTCTTTCGGTGTTTAGTGCGACCTCAGAGTTAACATATATAACTAGCGGGGGTGTGGGGGGTGCAGGGTGTTCATATGTGTTGTTTTGCTTTGTTGTAGTGTCGGGAGGTAGGTGTATTTGTGTTGTATGTGTGGTGTAGTGTTTTGTTTACGTTTGCGGTTTTGGTTTTTGGGTTTGTGAGTTTTCGGCTTTATAGTCTCGAGATACTGAAATTTGATATTTCAGTATTTTGAGATTATAAAGTGAATCCATGTGTATATATATATATATATATATATATATATATATATATATATATATATATATATATATATATATATATATATGTGTGTGTGTGTGTGTGTGTGTGTGCGTGTGCGTATATATATATATATATATATATATATATATATTTTTTTTTTAACTAAGAGCCAACAAATTTTATAAAATATTCAAGGAAGACACAAGTGATTTTTTGTGAAGCAAAATGATTCATAAAGAAACTGTGTTTTGCCTACCTTCTAAGTGCCTTTTAACTGCTAAACTCAAATGTCATTGTTGAATGGTTTAAAAATGAAGAAGGTAATATTGTGAGTTTCCACAACCTACTGTTACAAGTGTCATTGTTATTGTTGAACAGAGCTGCTGTGTGAAAACACAGAAACTGTTATTTCCTTGGAAAGTGGAAACTAGGTGATAGTGACAGTGTTTTTGAATATATACATACATGCATGTCTGCATCATCTGAGTGTATGTTGGGGCAGGTCTGATATTAAAATGGTACTGTACAGGTAGGACGCCAATTTAATGCAGCATAAGATATCATGTATATCTAAAACCAGACCTCCTACACATACCTCATGACTGTCCAGATTTTGGACTCTTATTTTTCATCTGTCCCTCGTAAAATGTGTGGCTTTCTTGCAAATCATTGAGGATGGAAGTCATTAAATAATGACAAACATTTGAGTTTTAGACTTCATATCCTTCAGAAAATTGCATTCAATATGAATCCTTTTAGTATATTAACTTTCTAAGTTTATTAGAACAATTTGTTTTTTTCCGACAAATCACTGAGGAAGAAAGTTACTAAATAATGACAGCCATTTCAGTTTCAGACTTTCTTTCCTTCAGGTAATGCACGCGTATTCACATTTTTTCAAGTAAAAGATTGAGAGGTATGTACGAGACCACAGAAAATAAAATCAGATACGTTCTGCAAACTAAAACATGCCTGGTTTTCCTTCTACTTTCCCGACTCTCTCGTACCTCTAAACTGAATAAAATAGCAACAGAGATTGACCTTTCTCCGTTGCTTGCTTGCTAAAGCAGTAATGTACTGTGTAAGCCTGGGAATGCAAGTTCCATACGCATGCATAGTACATCATCAAAGGGCAGAATCAGGAAATGATGAAGAATAAAACCACAGCGGTGTTATACAAAGACAGTATTTAGGAAAATAAGTCATTTTTTTCTTAAATAATGTCATTGTATAATAGCAATAACCAACTCCTGGGTGTGGTATATTGAAGACTTACCCACAGCTGGCTTTGTTTAATCACTCGGGTTTTGCCCTCATGATTAAACCACACCAACCGTGGGTAAACCTGCAATATTTCACACTCAGTCATCAGTGATTGCTATAATAAACAACAGATATCAACTCCAAGATTATAACAAAAAATTAGAAAAAAACAGCTATCTATGTTCATTAATGACAGTATTAAAATTGGGACTACTTAAAAAATATTATCCTTTCCTTTTCTTTACAATCTTTTTAAGGCCTTGCTTATGAACACGCTTCCCTGTGTCAGTACTAGCATCCTCTTTACCTTCTAAAACATTGTCATCTAAATCCCCACCTAGCTGTCCCTCTTTGCCATCATCTTCCTCAACAATATTGTCACCATCACTTTGTCTCATTATATCATCTGAGACTATTATATTATCAGGACATACAAACAGTGGTAATTCGTCTTTCACATGTTCAGAAGGTAATACCGTATCCCTCTCAGCAATACCACTCTCTCCTTCGGTATCAATATTAGTATCCTCATTACTAACCAACAAAGGATAGTCAAGCCACAAATGACTTGTCATATTACATTTCTGACAATGAGGAACGCACTTTGCTTTAGAATGTCCCATTTGTCCACACTGCTAACATTTCCATTTATCACAGTGTTGTAAAGATCCACAGTAGAAACTAATTTTGGGCTACCCATGGTATACAAAGTATGCCTTATGCCCATTAATTGAAACAACACTGGGAATACGTACAGCTTTCCTAGTGATAAACAGCAATACCACCCATATCTTCCAACCCCCATTCCAAAGCTTTCTATCATCATAAACTTGTGTTTACTTCAAACACATGTTTACAGAAACATTCAAAAAAACTTTTGACCATAATAGACTTGAGTGTTTGCAGTCCAAAACTGAACATTCACTTTCCACTTAATAGTCATATTTAAAGATTAAAGGAACATACCCATCCCAAGGATATTTTTTGGTCATAGTTTTGTAGAAAAACATTCATCAATACCAGTTGTTTCAAAAGTAATATTGCAAAAATCCTCCTTGCCCTAATGTATATAGGTATGGACATCAGCAACAGAAACTTCCAGTGGAACCATCATATTATCCCACACATCATACCTGTTGATGACATCAGTTTTAGCCATGATCCTGATAACCATTAATGATAGAGTACAAGGAGCAGATGGTCCCGTTTATGAAGAAAGCTGTTTTACAGCTACAGCATAAGAAAAACCATGAGGAACATCTGTAGCAACCTTCCACTTAGCTGCAGATCCAGTCTCTAACAGACAAACCAGAACATTCTGCACATCATTATTATGCAGCTACATTACATTGCTATTAGAAACAGTAGAAACATCAGGAGAAGCTCTGGAGTCTGATTAAATATAATCTGTTATTTGACTCCAGGAAACTGCCACAGTGGTATCATGTTCTGGCTCTTCCAGTAACCCTCACAATTTCTCATCAGGTGAGCCATTATCATTAAGTACAGCAATTGCAACAGCATCAGACAAATTCTGCTCACAACATTCTCCCTCTTCCTTGTGCAACATCCCGCAACCACCTTATGGCCCATCGCAGGACTTCCGTCACACAGAAAGAATAGAGGGAGTTTCCAGATTCCCTGGTCAAAGCTTCCCTAGTAATAATAAATACCACCACAGGCCTCCCCTGAAAAGAAACTACTAGCCTAGTGGAACTAACCAACTCAACAAAGGATAAATAAATAAATGAATGAATGAATGAATGAACATTAGTACTGCTCCTTAAAAGAGGGAGATACTACATCTGATCGCTGTAATTCAGTATCAAGTGGACCCATATTACCATTAATGTTTTCTTTGTCTTGCTCTCCAACCCACACACACAAAAGGGCACTCACATGAATGCACTATCACACACACACACACACACACACACACACACACACACACACACACACACACACACACACACACACACCATAGCTCTCAACCTCTTAGCACAAAACATTTGGACAAATCCCCAAAAATAGGGACAAATTTTAAATATTGCTCTTATAAACTTAAAAAGAATAAAACATCTTGTGTTACCATGCATTTTCTGAATGATATGAAGTCTAAAACTCAAATGCCTGTCATTATTTGAATTCAGTCCTCACTGATTTGGCACAGAAATCCAGAAAATCACAAATGTTATGAGGAACAGAATAAAAATATGAGGCAAAAATCTGGACATTCTGTGAAAATCTGGACAGTTGAGAGGTATGCAAACACACACACACACACACACATTCACACTCACATGTAGGTGTGTATGTACACACACATACTCACATGATTCTTTACTTATTTTAAAACTTTTGTGAAAATGTTTTTACAAGGAATGGACACAGGCATGCTTCCTGAATAATGAACTGTTGCCATCACTTACCTTCTCTTTAGAAAAGCAACATACGTGCACCCAAAAAAGCTGGTTTAAGGCATGCGTTTTCAGAACATCATGCAACCAGAAGAGCAGGTTTTCAGGGCACTCTGACATTGGAGCCATAGATTTTATTTATACTTCAAAACATTGACATTACCCAAGGAAATATTTTGAAGTTTCTATAAAAAGTAAAAATAAGTGCATTAGGCCTTATTGCAGTGACAAAGTACATGACAAACAATGTGGTACACAAAATAACAACTTCAGAAAAAATGCCGTACACAAACTAATGACATGAGAAACATTACAGTTCACTCCATAAACATCTTTCCTGTCTACTAATTAGCCCTTAACTCTGTTTCTCCATATAAAGCAGCACCCACATGGTTCTGTCAGCTCACCCTTGACCTTACCATTCAAGTAATCCACTGCCTCCTGTATAAATATAGTACTAAAACAAAGAGTGAGAAGGTCACTGAAAAAACAATCAGTAAAAACAGAGTTTTCATTTTGTTTTTACTGATATAAACATAGTACTGAGAAGCTGCATGCTGCTACCTTTCACAGCTCATGTCCAGGGCTGGCAGTGACTTCAGTTTTTTTTTTATTAATGTGTTTAAGCCTAAGCACCGTAGCAAACATTTATGTGAAGCACTACAAATGTTGTTGTGTCTTTCGGCTTTTCCCGGTTAGGGGTCGCCACAGTGGAACTCCGGTCAGCTAATGATTGGCAGTTTATTTTTATGTGCCAAGTTGCCAGCCCTGACGCACAACCTTCAGCGAAGGTACACCCATTCATGCATGTCTCCACACAGAAGATGCTCTAGCTGAGAATCGAACCGGACAGCGTCTTACTGTGAGGCAACAACGCTACCGCAGCACCACCACCACTACAAATGAAAGATCTAAAATCAGTGATACAAACTATTACACAACATGGTGGATTAGACAGGCAAATTCAGCTACTCTGAGTATTTATTAACTGACTAAAAATGTGAAATAAAAGTAGAATGTATTTAAATTATAACAAAATTAAGAATGGACAAACTATCCTCATTATCAAATGAACAGTAACAAGTGCATTAGTGCAAAAGAAATTCCTTGCCAAATGGATAACAGAAGTCCAATAACATCCAGATATGAACAGAAAATAACTTATGGCACCTGAAATGGCAAATTACAGCAAGAATCCATAAATGACAGTAGTCCAAACAAGACCAAAATGCTAGCAATTTCTGTGGGACCACATACAAATAAAAAGATGGTAAAACATGACTCTAAATGTTAAGTTCATGGCACTAAAAACTGGAGCACCAACATTCTTCACATCCAGGAACTGATCTGAGTTCACACATATGCGCGCGCGCGAACACACACACACACACACACACACACACACACACACACACACACACACACACACACACACACACACACACACACACACACACACATTCAAAACAGTGGATCACTGCATCCCTGAAGCAGTCCCATAATACAGAAGTACCTTACTAAAAAAATACAATGCATAAACAACATGTCCTTCATAGCCCTGTCACTGTACTCGGTATCCTACAGACTGGTGACTGCTATGAGGTGACCAGTGTCTGACATACAAGACAACCTCTGACCCAGTACTGATGGATTTACTGCACATCACCAAGTCAAATGACATCAGAGATACTCAGTCTGGGCCTCTAAATCTCTTCTGCAAGATCAATAGAGCAGTTTGGAGAGACAGGTATATCTTACAAAGGATACTATGCTGTGGAATAGACTCCCCATCCTTGTAAAACAAAGTTTATCCCTGTTCATATTTAGGTGAAACTTAGATCTATGTATAGGAAACAGAAAATGTATCATAGGACTGCCACTTGCACTATTAATGGACAGTGTTGCTCTTGAATGCTTTATCCTAAGCATGGTCCCCTCAAATTATCTATGGTATGATCCCATTTATTGTCATTAGGGGTAATGTATAATTATCAGCCATGGGATGGGTAAGGCCAATCTTTATCCAAATGGGAAAGGTTGTTTTGAGCGCAAAAAGAAAAAAACTGATTAGGCTTAAAATGACCCACAAGGGCAGCTAGCCTAGTACTTACCCATGAAACTTCTTCTTCTTTTTCTTTCAGCTGTTCCTATTTGGGGTCGCCACAGCAGATCATCTATTTCCATTTCTTCCAGTCCTCTGCATCTTGCTGTGTCACACCAACCACCTGCATGTCCTCTCTCACCACATTCATAAATCTTATCTTAAGCCTTCCTCTTTTCCTCTTACCTGGCAGCTCCATCCTTCCCATCCTTCTCCAATATACCCAGTATCCCTCCTCAGCACATGTCCAAACCAATGCAATCTCACCTCTCTGGCTTTGTCTCCAAACTGTCCAATCTGAGCTGACCCTCTAACATACTCATTCCTAATCCTGTCCATCCTCGTCACACACAATGCAAATCTTAACATCTTTAACTCTGCCACCTCCAGCACTAACTCCTGTCTTTTCATCAGTGCCACCATCTCCAACCCATGTAACATAGCTGGTCTCTCTACCATCTTGCAGACCTTCCATTTCATTCTTAC
Organism: Protopterus annectens; assembly: GCF_019279795.1. Taxonomy (NCBI): domain Eukaryota; kingdom Metazoa; phylum Chordata; order Ceratodontiformes; family Protopteridae; genus Protopterus; species Protopterus annectens. The sequence continues at coordinate 806,208,110 of NC_056748.1, read as the reverse complement.
TGTACCCGTCTGTCACAAATCACTCCTGGCACTCTTCTTCACCCACTCCACCATGCTTGCACTCTCTTCTTCACATCTCTTCCACACTCATCATTACTCTGCACTGTTGATCCCAAGTATTTAAACTCATTCTCCTTCGCCAGGTCTATCTCTGCATCCTCACCATTCTTCTGTCCTCCCTCTCATTCATGCACATATGTTCTGTCTTGGCCCTGCCTGACCTTTATTCCTCTCCTCTATAGAGCATATCTCCACATCTCCAGGGTCTCCTCAACCTGTTCCCTACTTTCACTATAGATCACAATGTCATCTGCAAACATCATAGTCCATGGGGACTCCTGTCTGATCTTGTCTGTCAACCTGTCCATCACCATTGCAAATAAGAAAGGGCTCAGAGCTGATCCTTGATGTAATCCCACCTCCACCTTGAATGCATCCATCACTCCAACTGCAGATCTCACTACTGTCACACTGCCCTTGTATATATCCTGTAACACTCTTAAACACTTCTCTGCCACTCATGTCTTCCTCATACAATACCACAACTCCTCTCTAGGCACCCTGTCATATGCTTTCTCTAAGTCCACAAAGACACACTGCAATTCCTTCTCGCCTTGTCTATACTTCTCCATCAACACCCTCAGAACAAACATTGCATCTGTAGTGCTCTTTCTTGGCATAAAGCCATACTGCTGTTCACTAATCATTACCTCTGTTCCTTACCTAGCTTCCACTACTCTTTCCCATAACTGCATGCTGTGGCTGATCAGTTTTATCCCTCTGTAGTTACTACAGCTCTGCACATCCTTACTTCCTCCTTGCTAATCCATTGCACTTCCTGATTCACTATCCCCACATCGTCCAACCTTCTCTGTCTCTCTCTGTCTCTCATTCTCTTCATTCATCAGATCCTGAAAGTGTTCTTTCCATCTGCTCAACACTTTCCTCATTTGTGAGTATGTTTTCCTTGGTATCCTTTATCATCTGTACCTGCTGCACATCTTTCCCAGTTTGGTCCCTCTGTTTAGTCAATTCGCACAGGTTTTTTTCTCCCTCAGTGTCCAAACTTTCATACAACTCACCATACACCGTATCCTTAGCCTTTGCCACCTCTATCTTCACCATACACCTCATCTCCTTGTACTCCTGTCTACTTTCTTCATCTCTCTGACAATCCCACTTCTTCTACACCAACCTCTTCCTCTGTATACTCTCCTGCACTTCCTCATTCCACTACCGGGTCTCCTTGTCCTTCTTCCACTGTCCAGATGTCACACCAAGCACTTTCTAGCTGTCTCCCTTTCCACCTCTGCTGTGGCTGCCCAGCTATCTGTTAACTCTTCACTGCCACCCAGTGCTTGTCTTAACTCTTCCCTGAACTCCACCTTATAGTTATCCTTTTTCAACTTCCACCATTTGATCCTTGGCACTGCCCTCAGTCTCCTCCTTTTCTTGATTGCCAACATCATCCTACAAACTATGAAGCTTTAAAAAGTGATGGCAAGAATCCCAAATACCGTGGCTTGCAGAAGGACCAAACACAGAGATAAATAGTTCCAATACACTGCAGCCACAATAATCTGCACTGCACAGTAGTCCCAATTACACTGAACAGCATTTCCAAATGTCACATCAACACTCCTAATTGCTGAAAATCACTGCAGCCTGGAAGTTAAATGCCTGGAAACTTGAAGACCTGGAAATACTGTAAGATGGGTGACAAACACTAATCAAAAAGTCCCAGATGCAGAGCATTGACATTAAATCAACAAGAAACCCTCAAAGCCTTCCCCTCTGAAAAGGTATTTGACAAAACACAACTGGACAAACCCGATAAACAAAAGCAAAATAAAATAAAATAAAGTAATAAATTCTCTGCTTTCACAGCCTTAAAAATGTTGGTAATAATCCCCAACCATTAAAATGCTCAGGGTGCACCAGCTAAAATAAAACTGTAAATCTCACCAAGGTCAGGCTAGGCAGCCAACTGCTGACTGTCTTGGTTACTTGTTGTGATCTCCCAAGCTTGTCACTGTTGTTGAAGTGTAACAGTTTGACTTTTAGGCCCATATCGGACATGCTTGGTTCATATGAGAGAGAGAGAGAGAAGTTATTGCTGATATGCTAGTTTTCATAGGATGTTCCAGTCTTTAAATCTCCAGAAGAAAGAATGTGGTGAGCATTACACTACCTGATTGGGATTACTCTTTTTCTAAGGTTTACCAACCTTGTAGTGAGAATAGTAAAGACAGTTGTGGGAATGAAGCTTATCCCATGGGTGGCAAGGGGCTTGCTCTTGCAGAAAATGCTTATTTTATTAATTAATTTGATAATATTAGGCAGACCATGAGTCTGTGCACCGTGTGTTTCTGCATACTCAAGCTTGACACTTGACAAGTATTTATAGTGAAGTTTTAATGATGCAAGAACAGATAAATCAAGGAGACATAGTGTAAACCACGCATAGCTTATTTTTTGTTGTATAAGGACATCTAATCTACTTGACTAAGTCATGTAGTGTGAAGCAAAAAGCTGAACTTGGAATACCTGTGCATTTATAGATGAGGTGTTATGACACAAAATGTGGAATTGCTTGGGCTGCATTCAGAAAGATGTATACTCAGCTGAAATGTCATATGTCTCTATTGTGGATCATCATACCAAAACTGGATGCTTGAACTGTAGGAACCTTGTGACTCGGAACAAGCTGTTTATAGTGACTGATCCTCAGTGGGTCCACCCATGGGTCACAAAATGAGGTCCGTAATACTGAGTCACAAGTTATGCAGCTCTGTCCTGTGGTCTGGTATTGCATTGGGGACTCACTATCATATTGATCAGATTCCTGAGGGCAATGGCAGGCAGCCCATCTTATTCTTATGCTTTACCCTACTTAAGGTTAGTCATTTCCCTCTCTGTTTCATCCCACTCTGTCTTTGTGTCTATCTACAGATCTTTACAATTTGGCCTACCACACACAGTATGACACCTTTCCCTCCCTTACTTTCATGAAAACTGATGTAAAGTATTTATTCACTGTGTGCTTTTTCCTTTTCCTTTTTATCTCCCTCCCATACATGCTTAGTCTGACCAAATGTGTTCCTCCCTTCAACGTTTCTTTGCTTAATACATAAAGTATGTTTTTCTTCATACATTTGCTGACATTACTGCCTTATGATTGCCTCCTCGTACCATGTCTCCACCTCCCCATCTCCTCTCTTCCTATATATTTATTTTTTCTAATTGCTATCTATACAATCATATGTAATCAATTTATCATTTTCCTCATTTTATCTTTATTCCTGTTTGTCAGACCTGAGTCCATAGTTTTCAGTGCTCCATCCTAGTTCTATTCCCACAGCTTGTTCATTCCCTCACTTTGTCTCCAGATATTTAACTCATCTCTGGTCCTCTAGCCCAACTTGGCATAATCCTGCACTTTGCATTTACTTCTTAAACTTGTAAACCCACTAGGAACAAGTGTCTTTCTTCAGAATATCTTTTCAGCACTTGTTTATTAAGTGAGTCGCTCTGAGTTACACAGCAATTAAAAAAGAAAAAAAAGAACTAAGGAAGCCAAACCTATTCCTACAGGATGAATCATAGTAGCAGCTCATAGCCTTAATGCTCTGTGCTAAACTGCTAAATTATTCCTGATGTGTCTAGATACCTGTGATAATCAGCAAGCAGTTCTCATCCTCTACCTTAACTGCTAGGACACTTGTCCTGGGCTCCGACCCTGCCTGCTGCCTTGTCTCCTCCACGGGTTGAAGTTTCTTTCTTCTAACTTCATACTCGATACCCTTCTTTAGTTAGATCGATAATCTGTTCCATCCAACGCTTCTCTGTCATTCCTAAACAATGTGTACCCAGACACCTACATGTACCACCTCCTCATATCACTGGCCACTCCTTGGACTGTGCAGTGGTACAGTCTTCCAATGCAAATCACACTTGTTTGTCCCTCCGTTATTTTCTGACTCCATCTTCTTTTTCCTACCGCCTGAGTTTGTTCTGTCATTTTCTGCTACTGCAACAATCTCTAACCTTTCCATCTTAGTTTACTGGTATGAGTAATGAAACATATCTTTTCCCACTAAGATCTGAGCATCACTTTCCTTTTTTTCTGTTCAGGTTTCACTTTTTAGACAATTATTTATTTAATAACCATACGGATAAACCTTTAAAACAGTAGCAAACGTTCTTGAACTATATCAAACTATAGAAACCATCATATACAAATCATAACCTATATGTTGAATTGCATAGGATTATCACATTTGCCCTCACTTGTATATTAGTCTCTTATACAACCCATTTCTTTCATTCTCTTCTCAAATTCTCTGTAGTTGCAGCATAATCACATGCTACTTATAACTATATAATTTTGACTAGCCCATGGTATCCATGTTTCTATACACTTCTTTATTTACTTAACTCTTCCTAGCTTTAGAAGGGCAGCCTTTTATTTAGTTATTTCTTGCTATCTGATAACCAGGTGACGGAGCTTTTCTACTGACCCTTTTCAACCATGACTTAAGCTCAAGGAGTAGTGTATACAGACGAGCAAAGTATACACGCAGAGATATGAATGAATTCCACAGGAGAAAATTTAGTTTCCATTTGGTACACTAGGCTTAAGTACATAAAATACAATCCGGTGTCTGTATGTTTGGACAGGCTGAAATGCAGCTGAAACATGACAAATTATCCATTATTCTAGTAGCATTTGCAGATGGATTCAGCAAGGAGATGATCTTTAAGTTCTACCTTCCTTTCTTCTTCCTCCATTGGGTTTTCAACTGTTTTTCTAAGTCCTTACTATTGCAAGCACTTGGCATTTTCCGGTTTGTTGTAATCACCTTTTTCATTTGCTCCATTACTCACATTAAACTTACATTGTGCAATGGGACTTCCTAATCTATTTTTGCATTCTCAGAAAAAAAATGCTGAGGAGTTAGTTAAAGCTGTATTCCTAATACTACTTCCCCACCCCTAACAACATTCCTATTCATCTTGCTGTCACTTCCTTCCTGCCTCCTTACCCAAATTCAAAATCCTTCTGCTTGAAATTACCTCCTCAATAAAAAAATTCAAAAACGTTATCCTACTAGGTGACTACAATCTCTTGTAGTCTTCCTGGCCCTAATAAAAATTATATCCTGGAAATCTTTAATGAACACAAACTCCAACTGGTCACTGAACCTACTACACCAAACCCTGACTGTTGGCACCACTAACTCTTGTCATCACTCTCTAGAAGTTCTTATTATTACCAGTAATTGTAACATTATTTCTCAAATACTATTCCCCTTCCTTCAGTGACCAGTGTCCAAGCAGCTTCAATATCTCTCATCACAAAAACAAAATCCCTCCCTCCCTCATGTTGTTCTGGAACAAATCCCAATCCAATGTTCTCAAACTAAAGACAATTCTAGCCTGGTTTGGTCTTCTCTCTTCTACTGACCTAATCACTGCAGCATTCTCCTCACACAAATTCTCACTCAGTCACTGTTCCCTACAATCACATGACTCTATAAATACCCCAAAAAACAGCTGGCTCACATACTAATTCAAATGCCTCCTTAGTCTCCGTGGCAATGCCTGGCTTACTTGGAAAAACACTATACTAAGCTAAGAAATATAGCCAAGCAGGCAATTAGGCTACATAAAAGCTACATTATGAAAATGCATCAGTCATCTCTTCTCAACTCATCTAAAAAATTCTGGACAGAAGTCAACCACCTGATAGGCTGTACTATTCCACTTAACACCCACTTTTCCTAATCTCACCTCACAGCTGTTAATTTCAGTCTACACTTGTACACCTCCCATCCCTGATTCCAGTATAACCTCTCCTCTCCCTCTAACCTCTCTCCCACCCTATATTTCCACTTTCCTTTTCAAAGCAATCAAAGCTAACAACATAGTATCACTACTTGAAAAATTAAAAACTGACTCCCTTGCTGGTCCTGACAATCTTCTACCATGATTCTTATTCTTGTATAAGGACTTCATAGTCCCTCTGCTTCTTGACATTTATAATATCTGCCTAACTTAAACATCATACCTGTTATCCGGAAAATGGCCATTGTTAAACCTCTCCCCCTAAAAAAAAACAACCTCACTCTTTTCACTTCCATCTCATCTCTGTTCATTCCATATGTAAAAATCCTTGAAAAAATTAGTTTACAATCACCCATTACGTCTCACAATATCATCTACTATCCTCAAAACAGAATGGCTTTTGGACTGGCAGGAGCATTTCTACTGATCTCTGGACACTTACTGATAACTTCCTCCTGGCTATGGACAAAGGCCTTCTCACTGGAGCCATCTTTATTGATCTCGCCAGAGCTTTCAATCTGGCTGACCATTATATTCTTTTAGATCACCTAAAGGAAATTGCAATTAGCCCAGAAACAGCTCCCTGGTTTAAAAATGATCTTTTGGATCGGTACTTCTCTGTGCAGTTTCTAAGCACCGTCTTAAAGGAATCCCTCAAGGCTCTATTCTGGCTCCTCTTCTTTTTTCCATTTTTATTAAACTACAACTTGACCTCTCTCACCTCTCTATCTTACTTTATGCTGATGACATGAGGCCAGATTCATTAAAGCCTAATCTAAGTGTACACGATCTGTATTCAAGAACATCCTTACCACATTTTTTGTGCTTTGTAGTCACTCAGAAAGATTATACTAAGTGTACATGCAGTCTACACTTTGTGGTAACCTTTATAAATCCACCTCAGTATTTAGGGTTACAAGAAAATCAGCAGGAAAATTAAAATTAAGAGGAGGAAGGTGTGAGTTATGCTTGTGTTGTCTGTTCATTCAGAATGGTATACACTTAGTGTGAACATTAGTGAATTCCAGGGACGGTCTTTTTTCACTCAAATTGGACTGCCTCTGCCATACCGTAACAACTTCAAGCTGGCATCCTTTCTCTTATCAAATGGTTTAGCAACAGAAAGTTAATTCTGAACTCTTCCAAAACTAAAGCAATGCGGTTTGGTGCCTCCCTTAGATGGAAGAATAACTTTCAGTCACTTCTTATCCATGACATCTTGACAATCCAAATGATCAAGTCATCCTCTTCAAATACCTTGGTATGTGGCTTGATCCCAAACTGACCTTTCACCTCCACCTAGAACAAATACAAAAGAAAATAATTTCTGTCTAAGTTTGGTCCTATAAGCCAGAAACATGCTGGACTATAGAAACATACAATTTAATAAAACAACACTTTCAGGAATAAACAATTCCCTTCTTCAGTGTATAAAAACAATGAACGAACTCCATTTTTAAATAGCATTTGAAATAAGTCACATGTTCAACTTCCCCCAATAGTGTAAAACAAGCAATTACATTTACAAAACTCACTTTTAAAGACACAGCATAACAAACATCACTTTAGGCTCATTTGTTTGAGCTTTAGAATAGGCTTTAAAGTAACCATTGTATTCAAACCTGGATAAAAATCTGCCCTTAGGCATAAAATCCATTCATATTCTATTAATTCTGATCACCTCTCCTTATACTTTTGGTCAAAATTTGTATTACTCTAAACTTAATTATATGGTTTAAACCACAGTCCATCACATGTTTAGCAAGTAGATACGTTAGTACGTTTTGTCTAATGTCTGATTGGTGCTCTATGATTCGATCTCTCAAACTTCTAGTTGATTTACCTATGTAAAAACAAGAACATGCAGAACAAGCCACTAAGCATACTATATAGGTTGTATTACATGTAGCTGAACATTTAAAACAATTTTTTTCTTATTTACTGGGTGTACAAAGTCAGTGTCAGAAGCAATAAACTTACAACTACAATAACTTAAACAGGGAAAAGTACCTTTCTTATTCATATTATTAAGATAAATATGTGCATCCCTGTCCTTATAACATAACTTTTGTTTTAAGCTTTTACAATCCCTAAAAGCAAAGTGGGGCTTCTCATCTGTAAACTCTTTCAGTTCAGGCATCACTTGTAAAATCTCCCAGTTCTTAAACATTACATTAATTATAGCAGAAGATGCTCTGCTATAATTTATAACATTCCTTAAGTTCATACTTCCTTCCTCTGAATTTCTAGCTATATCCCCTTCAATATTAGAAAAATAAGGTTTAGCTTTATATTCTCTCTCACCAGCTACTTCATTTTTCATAGCATTTAATAGATCTTCATCATAGCCCCTCTCTCTGAAGTCATTAAGCATATCCATAGTCTGTTTATTCCATCTTTCTAAGTCTGTATTAATCCTACTTACTCTTAACAACTAACTTTTAACAATGCCCTGAACGTACGAGCAGGATGCATGCTTCTACGATGAAGATATCTATCTTGCTACCATTCTTAATGTCACACACATCTAATAATTGTATTTGTTCTGTAGAATAGTTAAATTTAAACTTCAGGAAATTAGTGGTGGTGTCTAAGTAAGAAACAAAGTCACATAGTTCTTGTTCAGTGCCATTCCACAACATAAAGACATCGTCCAGAAATCTCTTAAAAATAATATTTTTTCATAATACCATGTGCTTTCATTAAATATAAATTCAGATTCCCATTTACCCAAAGACAAATGCACGTAGGTGTTAGCTACAGAGGTTCCCATAGCTACCCCTGATGTTTGATAAAATATTTGTTTATCAAATAAAAAGACGTTGGTCGTAAAAACTATTTAATAATTCACAGATGGTTTCAAGTACATCTTCCATATTTAACCATATATTCATGAATGGCCTGAATCCCATATTCATGGGGAATAATGGAAAATAATTAATTAATATCTAATGAAAGAATTATAAAATTTGTATTGGAAACAGAACTATACCAAGTATACATTTTTTGTAGAAAATCACCTGTCTCTCTTATGTAGCTATTTACTTCATTCAAAAATGATTTCAAAACATTGTCTAGGTAGAGTGTGATATGTTCTGTCAAATCAACCATTTTCAGACAATTGGTCTCATAGGAGGGCGTGCCAACCTTTTATTTATCTTTGGCAGCCCATATAGGACTGGCGTGAGAGGACAAGTTATTGAAAAATAGTTATAAAGTTCTAATGATATATCTTCTGTTAGCTGAAGTTCATAAATGCAGCTATTAACTTTAAAAAGTAAAGACTTTAACTTATTAACATCAATTCTAGAAAAAAAACAGTGTCATCAGTTAAGAGATCATCCATTAATTCAACAAATATTTTGACTTTTTTTTAATTCAACTTCACTACAAATATGTTTGACAGTTCTTTAGTGAATGTCAAACTGGGAAACGCCCAGTGCTCCTAGACTCAGTCAGCAGCCTTTACACATAGTGCTCTCCCACCACTGCTATTCTGTAAGGCCTGTTCACCAGAAGGAAGCTACCCTGCTGCTTACCAAACCAAATTACTGATTTAAAAAGTCCCACTACTTAAACTTCCTATGGTGTTCTCCCACCACTGCTATCCTGTAAGGCCTGTTTCACCAGAAGGAAGCTACCCTGCTGCTTACCAAACCGAATTACTGATTAAAAAGGCCCACTACTTAAACTTCCTAAGGTGTTCTCCCACCACTGCTATCCTGTAAGGCCTGTTCCACCAGAAGGAAGCTACCCTGCTGCTTACCAAGCTGAATTACTGATTTAAAAAGTCCCACTACTTAAACTTCTTAAGGTTAATAACTCTATAAATTTACTCTGCTGTAAAACTACATATGCTGAACTGGATCTACAGCACTAGCAAATTAGCTTTATTTGACTAAAAATATTTGAGCGATGAAACATGTTGTATACTACTACTTGAAATGGGTGTACAGAGTTGTATACTGCTATGAAACCTATATTTGTATGACTGAGTTGTTTGGTTTGCATATAATCTATAACGGTCGTTCTGACCCTTACTTAAATAAAGGGAGTGCTATTCCTGATTCACGGACATAATATCCCATTACTAAATCACTCTGACTCTGAGTCGCTTTATGCAGTATTTTTAAGTTGTTATTGGCTAGAACACTCTACAGAATATTGCCGTGGCTCAAGCTTTATCTTGAACACCATATAGTGTTGAAATCAGATTATGATCTAAGGTTTTATCTCCTCTCATCCATATGACACTAAATCACCTTACTAGCAATAGCTTCCTAACGCATGTTTATAAAAGAGAAAGCCATATATATATATATATATATATATATATATATATATATATATATATATATATATATGTGTGTGTGTGTGTGTGTATAAAATCTAACACCTAAAACAGACTAGAACCTAAACTGTTTACCTACCATACTTAAGTATTAGAAGACTGTTTTCTATTGTAAAACATGTTTCTTCAAGTATACTATTGCAGGTGTATATAGATTCACTAGTGATATTCACTGTCCTACTATATGTTTGTTAGACAACTGATAAATGTGTGAGTTATACTTGTATTCTTCTAATTATCTATCCCTCCCAGGTGCTCTCTCACCACTGCTATTCTGTAAGGCCTGTTTATCAGAAGGAAGCTACCACTTGCTGCTTATTACTGATTTAAAAGTCCCAACTACTTAAACTTCCTCAGGTTAATAACTCTATAAATTTACTCTGCTGTAAAACTACATATGCTGAACTGGGTCTACAGCACTAAATGGGTGTCCCTTATTAATAGTTCAGGCCCCTTAACCTTTGTAGCTTTAGACTAAATTCTGTAGCTTACAACAGCTGAATTTTAGTAGCCATTGAGTGAAAATCACCTGTATCCATTATTTTTGGGGTAAGAACACTAAAATTACATCAGCTAGTCTATAAAATAAGTGTTTCTTCCAACAAGTTGTAAAAAGGGCACAGAAAAGATTTAGATTACTTAAAATACTTAAAATCCTTACTACTCACCATTTGGCCGTAAGATCCTTGTGGTCTGGCTTAAACCCACCTTATATCCCCTCCCCTATTAGCTACGTATACAAGATTATTTAGTCCTCTACTAGAGCCACCATTTTCAAGTGCCCAGTGCTCCTAGACTCAGTCAACAGCCTTTACACATGGTATGTATCCTGTTTTTAGTGTATTTGAATTTACTCTGTTATTGTTATTGTACTGGGGTTTACTCTTGATGTGCTGAAAAATGAATTGTTTTAATAAGGAAACTTTAGTTTTGCACTGAGAAATATCACAGTTACAAGCCTACTCTATTAGCATGCTTGTGCTGTGTGTATTCATATCATTGATTTGCTCAGAATTTGTTGTCATAATGTGTTAACAAAGGTGATATAGTGTCTGTATGGTCTCGCTATCCACTGCTAGCAGCTCCAAACTGAGTCACATCATTCAAGAGTACTAACACTAATATTTGGCTATAATTAGTTGAACGAGTAAATTTGCTGAATTATATAACCCACCCCAAACCGAGTCGCACCATTTATAAGGACATACTGTTAAATAAGATGTATTTGTCTTAAATAGATTAGTGACCAGATCTGCTGTACAAATTAAAATACCATAAATGGAGACACATCATTTGTATTCACATTCTAGTGGTAACTGGTGTAATAATTGTGCCGCATCAGTTAATCTGATCAAATTAGCTGTATTTGACTAAAAATAATTGAGCGACCAAACTTGTTGTATACTACTACTTGAAATGGGTGTACTCACCTTTTGGCTATAAGATCCTTGTGGTCTGGTTTAAGCCCTGCTCCACCCGCCCTACCAGGCTCGCTCCACACCCCACCCTACCCCCAAATCTCACCCACCTCCAGTGGTGTTACATTTATGGTAATCACCACTCCCACTTTTCTAGAACAAATCAACACTACCTTTCCCATAACACTCCTACCCCTTCCTGCCACTCCTTTCTTTATTATCCTCCTATATACTGGTCACAATCTATTCAGTTATATAGTCACTCAAGGCTATAATGTCTTCACCCAAAATAATAGCATTGCTGTCATTGTTCTCCTTCATGCTTTTTCCTTATCCTATCTTCCAGTATCTGAAATACCAAACATCATTCCCAATATTTTCCAGTTTAAAGGACCACATAATAAATAGCCCAGCAGTAGACATCACTCCCTATACAAACTATCAACCTACTTATGTTAGATGTACCAGCTCTAAAACCAGACCCTATTATAAACTTATAGATACATTTTTGAAACTTATACTATGGTTACACTATAACCTAATAATAGATGGTGACATTCATCCTAACCTTGGCCCATCAACCCTAAATACAGTTAGCCCTCACACAGCTGACTTCACCAAAACAACAACTATTAACCAACCCCTCAACTCTCTACTGGTCTGTCACTTTAACATCATAAGCCTAAATAACAAAGTGCATGAACTACATGCCCTCCTAGTAACCCACTCTGTCTAACAGAAACTTGGCTTAAACCATCAATGTCTTCTACTGAAATATTACCACCAGGGTATAATATTCTTAGGCTAGATAGGACTACTAGGAAATGAGGTGGGGTAGCTGTACTTTATAAATCTTCTCTTCATGTGTCTATTGACCCCCATACAACCTCCCCAAGCAAACAATGCAGAAATGCTATCCACCAAAATACAAATAAACAGTAACAAATGTATAAGGATTGTCTGCCTGTACATCCCTCCAGGAAATAATGTATCCACCCTAGAATGTATCCTCAGCTCATTGTCTAGTATCTGCCCCCAGGAAACCATTGTACTTGGAGATTGCAACATTGACTGGAATACCTGTTCCTCTGAATCTACCTCTACCACCTATATGAGTTTACACAAACCATTTCTACTTCCACCAGGATAGGTAAATCTACTCATAAGGAAAGGATACTAGACTGGATACTTATTAATTCCCATCCCCAACTGTATACTTCAGGTACCCTTTCTGATGACCTGAGTGATCACTTTCTTACCTATATAATTAAGTTTAAAGCCATAAATCCCCATCATCCCATTCTCAGAACAATAAGAACTAAGAAGAACTTTCACCTTGCCAAATTCCAAGAAGAACTTAAAGCATGTAACTGGTCGGTCCTAAAAGAAATACCCCTTGACAAAGGTGTACCCTACTTTAATAATACATTTCTCTAAATCCTTGATTTCCATGCTCCCATGGGCTCCATTAGAATAAAATCAAATATTGCACCATGGCTTACTAAAGATACCAGATCTAAAATTACCCTCAGAAATAAAGCCTGGACCTTATGGCATTCCACAAAATCTCCCCAAGACCAAATTAGCTATCGGCAGCTAAGAAACGAAACCAAAAAAAAATACTACTGCCATTTACAACAGATAAATCATAACAATCCCCAAAAATGCTGGGCAACTATAAATAAATGAATGCACCCAGGCCAATCCTCCACCCCATCCCCTGTAGCCACCATTGATTAATCACCTGAGGATGTCGCAAACATCTTCAACTGCTTCCAATCCCTAGCTAGCCAACTACCTCCTAGCTCCCCCAGTGTAAACCACCCCACTCCTAATACCCAGCTTTTTTTAGATTCCAACCAGTTGCCACTTCATATATTCAAGCTCTACACAAAAAGTTAAAATCTACTACCTTGTCAGCTGATCATCTCCCTGGTGAGTATCTGCAAAAAGCTTCTAATGCTATAGCATACCCTATTTCCATTCTTGTTAACCACACCATAGCAGAAGGCACTATCTCCTCCATCTGGAAGCTATCCAATGTGATACCACGCCATAAAGGTGGAAGTTCCACTGATCTATCTAATTTTTGACCAATAGCCACACTGTCACCTCTTACCAAAATGATGGAAAAATGTATCCACAGGCAGTGAATGCAACATCTTATCCAAAACAACTTACTGGCCAACTCTCAGCATGGCTTCAGGCCTCAGCATAGCACCACCTCAGCCCTCCTTGCCTTCTCTAATACTATAAACCACAACCGTAATAATAACAAATTATCCTCAGCCCTCTTCTTAGACCTTTCCAAGGCGTTTGATATGGTCAATTGCCAGCTACTAATCCAGACCCTAAAAACTACCTTCTTAGATAAGACTGCTGTCCACTGGTTCCAATCATATTTGAATGGCAGACAGCAGGCCGTCCTATGGCAGAATAAACCATCTACCCTTCTACCTAATACCCTAGGAGTTCCCCAGGGATCCACACTGGGACCTCTTTTGTTTCTATATTTATTAATGATCTCTATACTGTCATGCCAAATGCAACTTGCATTCAATATGCAGACGACTCCACTCTGATTTGTTCCACTTCCTCTCAGTCAGAACAGTTTACAGAATCACAGTTAACTTTTAACACAGTGGAAAAATGGCTGTCTGATCTTAAATCCTAAAAAAAACTAAATTGCTAATTTTCTCCCCCACCAACAGGTCTAACCCACTCTTGTTTTCTATATACTCTAATAATGACACTACAATCTCTCCAGACCCCCATAAAAACTATTAGGAGTCATTATAGACAATAACCTTAAATTTGATATACACATTAACAATACTATCAAAATCATTAACAAAAAACTAGGGTCACTTTACAAGATCAAGCCTTTCCCTACCTCACCTGCTTGAACTGTCATTGCCCACTCCTACTTACTCATGACCTTACTCTATGCTTCCCCTCTATTGACTAACCTAGGTAAAACTGAACTCAGTAAATTATCAACTTGCTATAATCACATTGCCAGATTTGCCACTGGCATGCCCTACAAGACACATAACTGTACTAACCTAAAAACACTAGGGTGGTCAGAACTACCTTCCCTAATCCAGCTTAACCAGCTGTTAGTTGCATTTAAAGTATTAAACCAACCTGATAAAACACCAGTACTCAAACCCATACTTTACCCCTACAACAACCACAGTACACTTAGATCATCAAACAAACTGCTTGTCCAACCTATCAAAGCTTATAACTCAGCTGGTGCCTCTCTGTTTGCTAACTACGTTGGTAAAATTTGGAATTCCCTTCCAGCAAATATTACTCTAGAACCCTCCATAAATCAATTCAAAAATAGTCTAAAACAATATTTTAAATTACATTGGTCTTGCCCGTGTTCTAAATCTGGCTATAACACATTCACTACTATTGTAAAGGAATTACTCCAGTGTTTCTCAACTACCCTGAGGCTTCTAGGTCATATGTAAAACTGTTGATTACTAAATACATCAATTGTTAATCTGAATTATTCTGTAAATAACATTTTTTTATGTTCTATTTGTGTGTTTATCTTACATTTTATGTTTTATGTATTATGCAATGTATTTTGTTTCTGCCTTGGAGCTTTTCTCCCCGGGCCTCTGCTGAAAATGGACATGTATCCAGTCTGACTATCCTGGTCAACAAATTTAAAATAAATAAATAAAAATAAATGTGTTGAGCAAAGGGTTTACTTTTGTTCCTTCTTCCAGATTGAAAATTGACAACTTGTTTATTGATTTTAAACTGTTTTTAAGGAAGCTTAATTTTATAATACTTTTAAGAATAGGGAAATGGACAATATAGTTTCTACTTTAACCAGAAAAAGCACTTTTAACCCCCCCTCCCCCTTGCAGCACTGTTGCTATTATTTGAGAAACTATGTGAATTTGAATTTAGATTGTTATTACAGAAAAAAAACAATGCAGTTCAACAACTTGCCCTTTACTGAGAATGAGCTATTAAGGAAGTTATGTAATGGCAAGAGCTTGAAGGTAATGAAACCCGACAAGGGTGGGGAGGTTGTGATCATGAATTATGAAGATTACTTAAAAGAAAAAACATGTAAGCCGCGGTGGTACAGCGGTAGCATTGTTGCCTCACAGCAAGAGGTTCTCCTGTTCGATTCTCGGCTGGAGTGCCTTCTATGTGGAGTCTGCATATCCTCCCCATGGTCGAGTGGCTTCTGAAAGACATGCGTGAATGGGTGTGCCTTCGCTGAAGGTTGGGCGTCGGGCTGGCAACTCGGCACCATAAAAAAATCGACTGCCAGTCATTAGTAGACCAGAGTTTCGCTGTGGCGACCCCTAACCAGGAAAAGCCGAAAAGGTAAACACTTAAAACAAAATACATGCTTTTTTGTACCAAGGTGACTTTTATGATTAAACATTGCTGAATATGATACACATTTCCTATGCAAGAACTAATTGGTTGCTTCAGGACAAGTTAGATCAGCGGCAGATTGCAGTAGATGAGTGGAAGTTTTTTGAGGTCAAATATCCAATTGTTCCCTCTATTTTTGGGCTCCCTAAGATATACAAAAACTTGTGGGACCCACCGATGAGACCAATTGTAAATGCTGCCAGCTCTAAGACCCACCCCCTAGCAAAATGTATTGACCTGAAGTTGAAAAATGTATTGGATGTACATGAGCCCATTGTTAAAGATTCATGAGATTTTTTAGAAAAACTTAGAAAGGTCAAATATGATGATTTGATATTTTGCACTGATGATGTGATGAATCTTTTTAATGCGATACCACATGACATTGAACTTGAATGGTTTCACCAGTTTCTCATTGAATGTAAAAAGTTTTCCAACAATGAAATCAATTGTTTGGATATTTGCATGGAACTGGTGTTAAAAAACAATTTTGTGTTTATTGATGGTCAGCATTTCTTGCAGAAGAAAGGTGTGGTGATGGGGGCCGCTTGTGCCCCCATCTTTGCTAATATAATTCTGGTTCATTGTGAAAAGAAATGCATTCTTGGGAAATTTGCTGTACCCCCCTGGGATATTTATTTGCATTTCCTGGATGATTCATTTATTGCATGGAATAAATCCAGGGATGAACTGCAAACATACATCAACTATATG
Source organism: Protopterus annectens (assembly GCF_019279795.1). Lineage (NCBI taxonomy): Eukaryota > Metazoa > Chordata > Ceratodontiformes > Protopteridae > Protopterus > Protopterus annectens. The sequence goes on along the minus strand of NC_056748.1, from coordinate 806,191,364 downwards.
AATGAATCCACTACTTTTTTGAAGTTTACATCTCAATGGAGTGATACTAACATAGCTTATTTGGATGTAGAGATTTCTAAAGACAAGTTAAACCAGAGATTGGTTAGCAATATTTATCGAAAGCCCACTTTTTCTAATAGTTTCCTGCATTATGATAGCTGCCACCCAAAGCACCAGAAGAGGGGGATAATAAAGGGTCAACTGGTTCGACTTACCAGGATGGTGACAGATGATGAGACCTTTAAAACAGAAGCAAGTAAACTTATTGATATGTTAATTTCCAGGGGTTATCCCCCCAACATAATACAGGGTATATATACCGAAGTTGAACATAAAAGAGCTACTGGTCAATATGTCCCCTTACTATCTAATAATAATGATGACAGGGTGGGCGTTTCATCTCCTGGTGGCAACAACTGTGATGAATTTACCCATGCCTTTGTTACCAGCTATACCATTGATTGTTCCCATATATGTAACATTCTAAGAAAGAACTGGAATATTTTTTTCTTGTTTTGATGGTTACTTGGATACTGTTGGAACTACTCGTAGGATTGTGTTTAGGAGAGGGAGATCTCTTAAGAATTTATTGGAATCCAACAAGGATGACCACATGTTTGCCATTAGTAGGAAGTTTGAGACACATAAATGTGGATTTTACAGACAATATCCTTTTATTAAGGCACAAGATGTAATTATTGTGAACAAAATGCAAATTTACACCAAACTTTTTTATAACTGTAACTCTTTGGGAATTATTTATTTGTCTCAATGTTCTTGGTGTCCCTGTTTTTATGTTGGGAAAACCCAAAGAAAATTTAGAGAAAGAATATATGAACATGTCTTGGATATTAAGAAAGGGAATCTTAATATTGCCCTGACCAAGCATGTGTTAGACCACCCTGAACACTGTTTTGTTTTTTTTGGCTTGGATATAGTTAGAAAAAATACAAGAGGGGGCTCATGGAATGACCTCATTGAATTAAGGGAACTTAAGTGGCAGATTAGGCTAAATGCCTATAACTATCCTATCCTAAATGAGAATGTGTCTATTTCCAGTGTTTTGAAATTGCATTCTTGTTCTATATAGCATATATGGTTTTTATTGTGTGATTATTTGAATAGATTTTTAACTTTGCATAGTATGTATTGCTGACATTATTATGCTTTGTCAAGCTTTGATTGGTTAACTTGGTCATGTGTTTATGTGTGGGAGGGATATTTAAACAGTGTGATTCTACTTGTTAAGTGTTTCTGTAGAAGTCTGTGATACATTCTGATGAAAGCGCTTAAACAATAAACGTTTGAGTCTCCTAGCTGCTTCTGTGGTTATCTGTATCCAGCTTGTCGCTTATTTGTTGGCTCCATTGTTTATGAAGATTTTACAAGTGATGCCTGAACTCATAGAGTTTATAGATGAGAAGCCTCACTTTGCTTTTAGGAATTGTAAAAGCTTAAAACAAAAGTTATGTTATAAGGACATGGATACACATATTTATCTTAATAATACGAATAAGAAAGGTACTTTTCTCTGTTTAAGTTGTTGTAGTTTTAAGTTTATTGCTTCTGACACTGACTTTGTACACCCAGTAAATAAGAAAAAATATTTTTTTAAGTGTTCAGCTGCATGTAATACAACCTATATGGTATACTTAGCGACTTGTTCTGCATGTTCTTGTTTTTATATAGGTAAATCAACTAGAAGGTTGTGAGATCGAATCATAGAGCACCAATCAGACATTAGGAGAAATGTACAAATGAATCCACTTGCTAAACATGTGATGGACTGCGGTTTAAACCATATAATTAAATTTAGAGTAATACAAATTTTGACCAAAAGTATAAGGGGAGGTGATCATAATAATAAATTAGAATTAATATAATATGAATGGATTTTATGCCTAAGGGTGGATTTTATCCAGGTTTGAATACAATGGTTACTTTAAAGCCTATTCTAAAGCTCAAACAAATGAGCCTAAAGTGATGTTTGCTATGCTGTGTCTTTTAAAGTGAGTTTTGTAAATGTAATTGCCTGTTTTAGACTATTGGGGGAAGTTGAACATGTGACTTATTTCAAATGCTATTTAAAAATGGAGTTCATTCATTGTTTTTATACATTGACGAAGGGAATTGTTTATTCCTGAAAGCTTTGTTTTATTAAATTGTGTATTTCTACAGTCCAGCGTGTTTCTTGCTTATTGAAAAAGTTTGCTGCACTTGGATTTACCAGCTGTGAATCTTGGAACTGTTGCTGCTAATTTTGGTCCTATAAAATTTCCCCATTTCTCTCCAGACCAACCAGAAATGCCAGAGGCAAAGGCATTCTACTAGCTTGGCTTGAATATGGACTTCCACTTGTTGTAGCAGCATTCAAAAAAAACTCCTTAACCATCCAAACTTTAAACAACTCTGTCATTTCATTACAAATGAGCATCATTATATTACACTTAATAAAGCCAGTTGGTTACCTGTCCAACAATGTACCAACCTTCTTCTTGGATCCCATCTCTACAAGCTCCTCAAAGAACACTCTTGTCCTTTCCTTGCCTTCAACCTATACAAATCTTAACTGCTCTGGTTCACTTCTTCAGTGTCCCAGAAACAGACTCCATTGCACTAGCCATGCCTTCTCCATCCTAGGCCACAAACTCTGGGAATCCCTCCCTAGTAATCTTAAAGGCCTCACCTCATAACCATCATGCTATGCTCAGCTTAAAGATCATCTCAAGTCGAATAAATTTGCAAATGCTTCCCCTTTGACCACTTTACCTAATCCTTGAATCTCCCCTTCACCAGTCAGGCACCTTTGTCTTCTTCACATTCTGTCCTTACACTACTATGTGACATCTATTCCACATTTTCTAAATGGTATATAATTAATTTCTATGTGCCCATACCGTACTTTTGTTCTATCCTTATTTCAATCTCTTCTCCGCCTTCCCTCTTTCCCCTCATCATTCATTCATATTGTTCCTTATACTGCGTACTTTATAATTATTACCGTTATTGATTCATTGCTGTCTTCAAATAACATTTTGGTTGTATTCATAATGCTTCTTGTGAACTTGCTTGTCTATTGTCATTATATTAGTTTGTAATGAGACTGGAATAGGTCCATTTGGATCAGTGTTCTAACCCGGTTACTAAACTGAATGAATGAAAAAATAAATAAGTAAATAAATAAATATCTCCTGCATCAATGTTTGTAACTCATACTTATCCAGTTTAGGGTTATAATTCTAACCTCCCTTTAACTCATGCTACACACTTCTATTTGGAATCTCCATGCCTTTATTGCTATTTAGGAATCAAACATGCTGCTTCCATATACAACCACTGAGTGTCTTATCAAAGTGCTTCTCCTATGTTATTTTTATCTTGACACCTACTGGAAACTTCACATAGTTCACAAGTTCTAGGTTCTTGAAATTAATCATTTCCCCTGTTTCTTCCCATTTTTAACCTTTGTTATCTATTTACCTAGCCTTGGCTACTTTCCTTTTGACCAGACTAACCCATTTTAACTTCCTCAACTCTTGTATCAATGCATAATAATATGCACCACCTTTATCATTCTTATAAGAAAAGCGCAGTCCGGGTCTGAACTGTCTGCAGACAACTAAAGTTAACTTTGAGTATGTGTCGACCTGTTTGAGCCAATATTCATTTTCCCCTGGAGAGCACTCTGCTTTGGCTTGTAAGCAGCCCCCCCCCCCCCAACACACACACTCATCTTCCACTTTCTCTCTTATTCCCTTCTGTTAGCAGATAGTATCCATAATCTGATCAATACTGTGTGTTTGTTAATTTAAACTGAGACCACAGTGGCCTACTGATACAAGGTTATCCTGTTTTTCCACCTGAAAATGGTTAAGAAATGACTTACAGTTTCAGAGCAGTCTTGGTCAATTGTGATTGTTTCTCAAACACTAACTTGTCTTTGCTTTGCAGCAGTACAAAGAACTGCCTGCTCACACCCTTGTTCTCCCCTCCCCCTTCCCTGTTTATTACCTTAAGACAATCCCAAAGTTAATAAATATTACCTGTGGCAGGCACCATTTTTAAAACTACAATCCACTCTGCTACAGGCCCCATGAGGAGCTCAATGTCTCTCCAGTAAGTGTTTTACAACTGTAAATGCCTATTGATATTGAATTGTGTTAGACATTTTACAACTGTATATGTTTATGTTGAATTGTGTTAGACATCTAATATGATTTTTGCTTTATTATTGGAAGTTTCTATGCCATGCTAGCATTTTGTCTGCACCAAGTTGTTTTTCGTATAATAGTATAGTCTATTTGCATAGCTGCACCTTGTTCACTAATGTTATTCATGTAATTGTGTTGTGTGTAGACAGCTCATACTGGTGTCTAATTACTTCTATATAATTGTGCTGTTACTTTTGCATAGAATCACATTAGACAACCTCGACAGAGTGCTGCTCACTATATTTTTATCTGTGACTGCATAACTGTCTTGAGGTTTCTTCTAACTGTTTTTTTCCAATTGGCTCAGTATCTGCATATATTAATAGTTGGTTCAAGACATTTTTCCTGCATACAGTAGCTATTTGCTCAGTTTGTTTTTTGTAATCTTTATAATATATCTTTACCATCTCAAAGTGCTTACTCCTCTCTATACTCTTCTTTTCTAGGCCTAACACCACTCTTAAGTATTCGACTGCGGTACCACCTTTATCATTCTTATAAGAAAAGCACAGTCTGGCACTGAACTGTCTGCAAACAACTAAAGTTAACTTTGAGTATGTGTCTACCTGTTTGAGCCAATATTCATTTTCCCCTGGAGAGCACTCTGCTTTGGCTTGTAAGCAGCCCCCCCCCCCCCCACACACACTCATCTTCCACTTTCTCTCTTATTCCCTTCTGTTAGCAGATAGTATCCATAATCTGATCAATAATGTGTGTTTGTTAATTTAAATTGAGACCACAGTGGCCTACTGATACAAGGTTATCCTGTTTTTCCACCTGAAAATGGTTAAGAAGTGACTTACAGTTTCATAGCAGTCCTTGGTCAATTGTGATTGTTTCTCAAACACTAACTTGTCTTTGCTTTGGCTCATTAGCAGCAGTACAAAGAACTGCCTGCTCACACCCTTGTTCTCCCCTCCCCCTTCCCTGTTTATTACCTTAAGACAGTCCCAAAGTTAATAAATATTACCTGTGGCAGGCACCATTTTTTAAAACTACAATCACCCTTGTCACTATCATATGTTCATTCATCAATTAACTCTGTTGCCTGATTGTTTCCAGCCCCCTCATAAGAGCAACTAACAGGGTCTCTACCCACTTTGCTCCCCACCCTGCCCCCTATTACCTCCCGCCCCCAGTGGTCCCACCTTTATTACACTCACAAACCCCTCCCATCTTTCCAATAGCCAACCACAGCGCTAACCCAACACTACCTCCTCCATCTTCCCACTACTATCACACCTCCTCAACTAACATGTACAAGCATACCTTACCTATGCTCCCTGCATGCACTCTCCTTGCATATCTTACATCCTACCAAAGCTCTATCATTCCCGCACTCAACCACTACCACTGTACTACTACTCACACCACCACTCATGTCTCACCCTCACTCAGCTCCCATCCCACCAACTCAAGAACCATCCCTATGCACCCCCCACATATTCTACCAACTATATTACTCAAACATAAAGCATCCCTACAACTTAACATAGTAACCCTCCCACCATACCCATTACCCAAAGAGCACAATCATAAAGTTTCCCTTATAAACAAACACATTCAAAAACTGAGAAAACTAATAACCTCATGCATATCAAAACTACCCTAAGTGGAGATATCCACCCCAACCCTGGCCCTACCGTCTCCAACACCAATCCTCATAATCAGACTAGAAACCACAACTTCTCCCATATTACAGACAATAGAAAGCCATATGACTTTCTTCTACTAAGCCTAAATATTAGAAGTATATCCAACAAAGTCCATGAACTCCATGCCACCATAGACTTGTACTCCCCAGATATAGTCATCCTGACAGAAACCTGGCTAAAACCTCACATTACCAGTGAGCAAATACTCCCTACAGGTTATGGCATACTAAGAGTAGACCGGCTAAACAAGAAAGGAGGCGGTGTAGCTATAATATTTAAACAGCATCTAAACATCCAGATCTTAAAATCATCAGCTCCACAAATAGGCAATGAAGAAATAATATATACCAACCTCAAAATAAACCAAAACATAACCATCAACATAATTGGATGCTACTTCCCACCTGGCCAAAACATCCCTCCACTAGAAAACCTCCTCAGCTGGTCTACCCACCATCTCCCCCAAGAAACTATCATTTTAGGTGATTTCAATATTGACTGGCAATCCTGTTCTGGCAACCATCCAACCCATCATGTATACCTTCATGGCTTCACCCAACTAGTCCAGTCGCCAACCAGGATAAATAAAAACTCCAGCAAGCACGCTAACCTGGATTGGATACTAGTCAGTAAGAGCCCCCTGTCATATATAACAGGCTGCTTATCAGATAGCCTCAGTGATCACTCCCCAACATTCCTACTGAAAAAATACCTATACCAAGCTAAACCTGTCGTCTACCGTCAGATACGTAAAAAAATAAACTTTAACCCACTCACATTCATCTCATCCCTCAAAGAATGTAACTGGCATCCTCTAAAGTACCTCAGTCTTGATGACGCAGTTGAGTTTTTTAACACTACCTTCCTGAGCATCCTTAATTACCATGCCCCCATAAGACTTTCCAGAATCAAAGCACAACCCTCCCCATGGCTACAGAAAACCACTAAGTCAGAAATGAAAAACAGGGATAAAGCCTGGGAGCACTGGTGCAAAACCAAGACCCCCCTCAACTAGACAGAAATTCCTAGAACTACGCAATAGAGTCAAAAAGCTAATAAAACAGGACAAATTCCAATACTACCAGTCTGCCCTAGACTCCTCCGAACACAGCCCCAAACAATTCTGGTCCTCCATAAACTCCATCCTCCACCCAGGTAAAGTCAGTACCCCTCCTCCTAACATCCCTCACTCCTCAGAAAATATTGCTACCTCATTCAACACACACTTCACACAAACCATACTATCACTAGCTAAACAACACAACCCCCCTCCCCTCCAACCCACACCTTCAACTACTAATCTCCCCACTGCCTTCTCTTTTTCTCTTGTACCTACCTCCAACATAAAAAAAAACTCTTAAATAAACTTAAACCCACCAAATTAGCAGCAGACAACCTCCCAAGTGAATACCTACAAATCGCAGCTGATGCTCTGGCCTACCCAGTATCATCTTGATTAACCAAACTCTGTCAGAAAGTTATGTTCCCACACTGTGGAAAGTATCACATATAATTCCCCTCCACAAAGGCGGACCCTCCACAGAACTAACCAATTACCGCCCTATAGCTATTCTCTCTCCACTCTCCAAAATACTAGGGAGATGCATACACTCTCAAGTCTCAGACTACCTCCTTACTAACAGCCTCCTTTCCAATACTCAGCATGGTTTCCAACCAAACCATAGCACCACCACTGCCTTACTCTCCTTTACTAACACTATCCTTCGGCATAAAAACAATGGCTATCTCTCCTCTGCTACTTTCATAGACCTATCTAAAGCAATTGACATGGTCCCACACAAACAATTTATCTCTGTCCTCAATGACCTATCCTTCTCACAATCAGTCACCAACTAGTTTCAGAGTTACCTGTCTGACCGCCAACAATCCGTTGTATGGCAGAATGACATATCTCCCCAACTACCTGTCTCCATAGGGGTTCCCCAAGGATCCATCCTTGGACCCCTACTCTTCTCTGTTTTCACAAATAATCTAGCCTCTGCCACCATACATGGCACACTCATACAATACGCAGATGACTCGACCATCATCTGCTCAGCCCAGTCCCTACCCAAACTGCAAAAAGTCACACAAAGCCTTTTCCTCTGTTGAAACTTGGTTATCTGAGGCCCAATTATTACTCAACCCAAACAAAACTAAACTACTCATCTTCCAACCCACCAAACATACTCAAAACAACTCTCACTTTAACATCACAGCAAAAGACAACACCACTATATACCAAACTGAAATCACCAAATTGCTAGGAGTGGAAATAGACAGTAAACTAAAATTTGACATTCACATATCCATGACTATAAAAAAAGTCCACAAAAAACTAGGAGCGTTATACAGAAATAAGCATCTTCTCACCAAAGCAGCAAAGATTTCAGTAGCAAATTCCCACCTTATCTCCACCCTACTTTATGCCTCTCCAATATATACCAACCTAAGGCAATGTGATCTAAACAAGCTAGAGACCTGCTACAACAAAATTGCCAAATTCGCCACAGGGGCATCCTACTGTAGTCACCACTGTCTCTCACTTGCTGAACTGGGCTGGCTTGAACTCCCTCACCTCCTTCAATGGTATCAACTCTCACTCGCCCACAAACTAGTAAACCATCCACTAAATGTCCCATCCCTCCAGAATCTACTCCAACCCTATCGCACCACCAGACCACTAAGATCCAGCAACAAAAATCACTTGCAGATCACTAAAGCCAATAACTCTGCTGGTGAAGCACTATTCCCTTGCACCATAGCCAAATTATGGAACTCCCTCCCACCCACAATTACCTCCGTACCATCATGCACCCACTTCAAAACTTTACTAAAAGTGCACCTAAAAATAATGCTGGCTATGCCATTGCAACTCCCACTCTAATATCACCCACCCCATCCAACCACTACCTTGATTATAGCAAGCTCAGATGCTCATAAGCCTAGTACTTATACAGCAGGAACTTCTTCTTGTAACATTTGTTAATGTCTGTTATGTACTTCACAGATAAAGATTCTAGTTATCTACTGATGTACTATGTTCTTCATCTGTAAATATGTTGTAAGTAATTGCTATGTTAAATTGTTAATCGCTATGTAATCCAATGTAACTACTGTCTGTTTATTTTAACTGTGGAGCTTTTCTCCCCGGGCCTCCACTGAAAATGGACCTACGTCCAGTCGGACACTCCCGGTCAACAAATATAAATAAATAAAATAAAAAAAATAATAAATAAATAATCCTCAAACTGCTTCCTCTGTGACAAATGGCACAGCTCCTTGAGCTCTATATAAGGAATACTATCACTTTTAATGCAATTCTGTCCCAATATTTCACTAGTCTATTAATTAATCCCTATGTCTCCATACTGTTTTCCTGTCTCTATCCTGTTTAGTTCTCCCTTTTGATAACAACTTTTTGAACCACTGACTAAGTCTAGTAGATGCAAACAATTTCTAAATCTCACTTTTCATTTTGTGCCATTGAAAGGTTTACTTTCATATTTTTTGGTACAAGGGAGGCTTCTAATATATCTAAATAGATATATTTCTCATGTATAATAATTTTTCAACACAATTTATAGCAATTGCCTTGACATCTGTTACAGTATCTGAATCTACTTGCCTTAAGTATTAGTCTATGTCAGGAATCACTAACTCTCCTTTATCTTTGGGTAGCAGCAATCTTTCCCAAGCATTTTTTGCCTTCCCCATCCCAAAGGAAATCCAGTACTGAGTTTTATGCCAGATTAGACTTAATAAATGTCTCATCATAAAATAATCTCATGGGTTTACAAAATGTTCCATCTGCCATACTGACCACACCCTCAAGTACTTCAATTTGCTGTGGCCCCACAGTTTAGGATATTTTTCACTAATTTCTGAGATAGAGTATAATTTATACCTAGGAAATTTGTTCTCCATTACCTTATAACATAATTTCCTATTAAATCTGTTGATAAACCAAAGAAATAGTCAAACCTCTCTTGCAGTCTATCCAAACTCTGCAGCACATCATTAGTGAAGAGCACATAGATTATCATTTCCTCCCATCCTTATCCTTTTGTCCTAGATTTCATTAACATAATAGATAATTCTTCAGAATATAATGTAAACAATAGAGGTGATAAAGGGAACATTGCCTTCTACCCTTAAATATATGATATTCTGTTGACAGTATAACAGATCTCTTCCCTTTTGCTGATGCCCTCTCTTGCAGCTCCTCAAACGTGCTTACCAATATTTTTGGGAACTGTGTACCATTCAATAAAACAAGTAAGTAGTCCTATCCAATTATATGTTCATATGTTCATAGGCAAATACTAGGCAATCAGTCCACAGACCATTATAAGCCTAGCCAAAAAAAAAAAAAAAGAAAACCCTATTCAAAAGTTCCCTCCAGTCTCAAGGAGGTCAAGACAAGATAGACAGAGGGAGGTTTTGACATGTAATATATTGTTGTTCCAAAGGTGAGGGATATGTTGGGATATGAGTTTTTCACTCCAAAATGATTTAGTTATCTTTTAATGAAGGTTTAGTTCCTTTAACCGGTATTTGAGGTACCATTTGTTCTGTTAAGGAATAAGCGATCAAACAGGATTGACTGTTTCATGGCTCAAAAGTCTAGACGCAGATCTCCACAGAGTATTCTAATAAGAGACTGTGTACAGAGAGAGGGATGCCAGTTTGTTATGATAAACAAGATTTTTGTGACCACTGATCCTTTTATTTATGAATCTCAGAGGTCTCTCAAGTTAAGTGGTATGCTTAGACAATTATATGCCAAAAGGTGCAGTACATTTAATAATGGGTCTGGTAAGATACAAGTAAAGTGGAATTAAGGCTTCTTTGGATCTATTATAGACGTCTTTGAAAATTAGATGAGGCAGACAGAAGGCTATCTGAACTATTACAAACATATTATGTCGAAAGATAAGGAATTAACAACACAAGTGCCTAGATCCCTTACAACAGTGTCTGATTGTATGGATATCGCCTATAGGGTGTGTGAAAATGTTTTGTTTACCAAATTGACAGCCTTACATTTTTTTCACATTTAATTTGAGACTATTAGCATTGCATCAGCTATTAATTTAGTTTAACCCATGTTGGAGCTATTGTAAGTCAGTGGAAGATTAAATAACATCACCCAATTTACAGTTGTTTGCAGACTTAGATAACCATAAGTCAGGAGCGTTGGTCCGAAGGTCTGAGAAACAGATGCAAAATAACAGTGGGCCCCATGTTATACTACTGGTAACTTTTACTTTCAGTAGTGGCACCTCTGACCTTAACCACATGTGTTGTGTCAAACAGCCAGTTAGCTATCCACCCACAAAATATAAGGATTTATATTCAGATTATAAGTCTGTCAACATTGCTTGCATGAAGAATATTTTCAAAGGATTTGTCTAGGTCTAGACATGCTGTTGTTGTGTCTTTCGGCTTTTCCTGGTTAGGGGTCGCCACAGCGGAACTCCGGTCCGCTAATGATTGGCAGTTGATTTTTACGTACCGAGTTGCCAGCCCTGGCGCACAACCTTCAACGAAGGTATGCCCATTCACGCATGTCTCCACGCAGAAGACGCTCTAGCAGAGAGTCGAACCGGACAGCGTCTTACTAGGTCTAGACATGCTGTATGTACTGTATAATAACTATCTACTGCTTTGGTTACCTTTTAAAATATATTAAAAGAGTTTAAAGAAGTAGGACCTTCTTTTGACAAAGCAGGATTGATGAGGGTCCAGGGTTAACATTTTCAATAGTGAGATGAATGAGGTCTGATATAATACACTACATAGCTTTACATATGTGGCTAGTGAGACTAATAAGTCTATAGTTACCATGGTCTGTGGTTGTGCCTCCCTTGTATAACAGCATTACAATGACTATTTTCCAAGCTTTAGGAATGTAATCAGTGGAGAGGCTCAGATTAAAGAGTTTAGGTAGGCCACACTGGGCACTAATAACCAGGCAACCTTGTATATTATCAGGCCTGTGGATCATGGATGAGGTGTTATTAGATGCTGAGAAGGCAGAGGGTACTTGTTCCATAGTAATTAACTGGGATAGATGGGAATTTGGAATCTGAAAAATAACTGTAACTGTAAATGGAGTAAAAAATGCACAAAATGTGTCAGCTAGAATATTACTTGTTTTCTTTGGGTCAGCGTGTGCAGTATTATTGAGGAGTAACTGTGAACATTGTTGGATATTATTTCTTAACTCCTGGACATAGTTAAAGAAAAACATGTAGTTATTTTTGTTTTCAGTACCTATTGTAAGTTCATTCTCAGAGATGAGTTAAGCTGTTTGCTAGTTAGGTTAAGTGTGCTCTTATGATAAGTAGAATGTGATTTCTTGTAAGTATTAAACAATGAATTTCTCTTGTTATATAATTTATCTATACTGGTTTTCCACCACAGGTGATTGTTTTTAAATAGTTTATCATATCTGATGCAGGTAGGGAATGCCTTATCAATACAACTGTTTATGTAGGAGTAGATATCAGAGGCGTAGCTATCAGCTTTAGTAATGGGATCCATCTGAGGAGGATTACAGTAGAATTTATTCAACTACCAATCATTAGCGGACCGGAGTTCCGCTGTGGCGAGCCCTAATCGGGAAAAGCCGAAAAACACAAACAACAACATTAGGTAATTGGTTCTATCAAGTGCTTTCTCTGCTTCTAAGCATATAATTGCTATTTGATTTGTTTCTCTATGTGCTTCCTGAATTATTACCAATTTTCTTATTATATATTTAAAAATACTCTTCTGTATCCCACAAGCTCACAGCGATTCAAATGAATTATTCTGGCCACAATCTCAGCTGACCCTCTTACCATCACCATCATGAATACCTAATAATCATGTAAACCATTACAATGAGCCTGTATGAAGTAGGAGCCCAATACAGTATCCCTGTTCTGGATGAACTTTATTACTGCAGCTCTCCAAGATTTTTGAATATCCTGTTCTGTTAGCATTGTATTAATTCTAACTACCCCTTCTTTACTCTTTCACACTCTGTTGGTATACCACCAGAGCCTGGGGATTTCCCAGAGGCTTGTTCTTTCATTGCTTCCATACTTTCCTTTTCCATAATCAGAACTTCTAGACTAGCTGTTTCACCCTATGTTAGTGTTGACATCTTTATTACACATAAATAGTCTTCTGTCATGCTTCGCTCTTCTTGATACTTTTTCTCTTCTGACTATAGATTTTGGTAAACCCCCCCCCCCCCCCAGAACCTCTTCTCTTTCCATCTGCACTCTCCCAGGCAGCAACCATTTGAAATGCTGTGACCAGCTTCATCAACTCCTAAAATGTAGAAACTGAATGGCCAAAAGACCTGAATTACATAAACTAAGTCTGAGATGCCATTTCTTGGAATATTCCCTTTTTCCTGAGGTATTGCAATCTTGGAGTTGGTATATATAAGTTCAGGGGTGTTGGGGGGCATTTTCAGGTTCACTCTTCCCTTCTGTTTTCAGTCTTTTTTTCAACTTGTCAGCATTTGGCATTTCGAGTGCTGACGTTTTAATAGGCAGTCCTCCCAAACTCCTCATGTTTTACCTTACCAATGTATGTCTTGACCCTCTGTTATCATAACTTAACTGTGAGCATTTCCAAGGCCCTAGGAGTATTTGCAAATTAGAGGCCCTTTACCGGAATCCTTTGAAAACATATACGTTTATATGCATAATTCTCAATTTCACTCTTTACCATTTATGGTGGTGGTGCTGCGGTAGTGTTGCCGCCTCACAGTAAGACGCTGACCGGTTCGACTCTCAGCTAGAGCATCTTCCGCATGGAGACATGCGTGAATGGGCATACCTTCGTTGAAGGTTGTGCGTTAGGGCTGGCAACTCAGCACGTAAAAATCAACTGCCAATCATTAGCAGACCGGAGTTCCGCTGTGGCGACCCTTAACAGGGAAAAGCCGAAAGACACAACAACAACTCTTTACCATTTACAGTTCTGCATTTTCCTCCTCTTCTGCATTAGAAGATTGTATCTGTAATTCTGTCAATGTTTTAGTCATCCTCAAATCTGCCTGCATCTCATTTGAATAATTAGTTATTATCTCTTTGCAAATTAATTTACAGCAATCCCAAGTCTCTGCTGAGATTTCCCCATTTTGGTCTACTTGCCTTTGCAAAAGTTCTTTCATCCAGTTTCTAAACTGTTCCTTTGCTGGTGTGTGTGTGTGTGTGTGTGTGTGTGTGTGTGTGTGTGTGTGTGTGTGTGTGTGTGTGTGTGTGTGTGTGTGTGTATGTGTATATGTGTGTGTATATGTGTGTGTGTGTGTGTGTGTGTGTGTGTAGATATATATATATATATATATATATATATATATATATATATATATATATGCAGATCTACTACTCTTCACTGAAAGCACATTTCACTGAAAATCAAATTAGAGTGCACTTTTCACCGAAACACATTTCACTGAAAGTTGTAGATGGCCTTTACCCCACTGTAGTGCGACCCTGGAGTTAGTATATATAGTAAGGGGGGTGTGGAGGGCATAGGGGGTGTGGGTGGCATAGTCCCCCACATATTTTATGTATATATTATTGTCGGAGAACAGTAATATATTGCAATTACATGTATCCATGTATATAATTCAAAATATTTAAAATATGTGGGGGGCTATGCCTCCCATACCCCCCTTACTATATATACTAACTCCAGGGTCGCACTGCAGTGGGGAAAAGGCCATCTACAACTTTCGGTGAAATGTGTTTCGGTGAATTGTGTTTTCGGTGAAATGTGCTTTTGGTGAATAGTAGTAGATCCATATATGCATATATATAAAATCTGAAGTCCCTTTCTCACATATCTGGTGATCCTTCTCCCTGCAAATTAATCTGTAAAAGAGCATGACCCAAGAAGACAATCTGCCTTTTCTTGCTTTATGGGCAGAAACTCTGTTGTATTAACTAGAGAAGGGTTGCTTAATGAAATAATTTATGCTGTTTTAAAGCATAGCTAAAGTGAGTCCATTCAGAAAGTTGATCTGTTGTCTGGACAGGGGCTCTAGAGGACAGACAACACAGTGAATGAAGACCTGGAAGAAGACCCTAGGAGGAAGCTGCAGATTGTTTCTGTTCTGGGAAATGAAGTCAGAGTTACTGAAAGATGAGAGAGAGAGAGAGAGAGAGAGAGAGAGAGAGAGAGAGAGAGAGAGAGAGAGAGAGAGAGAGAGAGAGAGAGAGACTTTCTGAAAGAGATTACATCCCACTGGGAATATATTGAAGGTATTTGCTGTGAACTTTTGTTGGGTCATAACACTTTTGTTTTGGGAAAAACCTGCTTATTTTTATTTTTGAAGAATGAACTACATTGTTTTTCTAAGATTAATGCCTCTGCCGTTTTTAATATTCCACAGCATATGTAAGTAAATAGAGTCTTGGAGAATGTAACCTACCACATGGTGGTTCAGAAAGGTTTGCGCTTAGCAAAAGAAAAAAGAAAAGAAAAAAAGAAAATAAAAAGGAATGGGGTTTCTTTTTTTTTGCTGTGTTCACTATCTGACCAGTTGTGATGGATTAATCAGTTTTTTTAGCCATTGAAAACTAAGACTTGACATGGAAGCTGATATAGCATTCTGTTGAGGTTTGGCTTGGAAAAATGTTTTTCATAATTGCTGTTCTGCTTCAGACATAAGTTAAGCAGTTCAGATATTAAAGAAATAAAACAAAAATAATAGGCATAGGTCACATCAAACATAATAAGAATAATACAAAAATAATGCAATTGACCTAGAAAATATGCCTTATATTATCTATTCAAATCTTATGCACTAAATATAAACTTGGTAACTAAATCTAACACCTCTGCATATGTAATTCAAGTTACAATCAACACCATGAGAACCTGAAAACATCTATACACATTTGCAAACCATCTGCAATGAAAACCAGCCAATTCTTAATGTGTAATTGATTAAACAAGTAAAAGCTAAAACAGTAGGCCTAAAATAATGGGCTGCAAATATATTTTCACTTGGTGTACACTGACTATAGTCAGGAATTAAATATGCACAGTTTGCAACTCTAAATAACTTGAAATCAACTAGTGTATAGCAGATAACTGACTATGAACTCCAAATCAATAGTTGTAAGTATCTGAAAACCAATAGAAGGTCAATAAAAAGTTTTTTATGATGTAATTGATTCAAAAGTCTTAGCTTAATAAAAATCAATAAATATGGCTACTCTACGTGTGATTAATTCCTAATTTGTCATTCACTAATTCTCCAATCCCATTATTTGCCTGACTATAGCTGCTGTGAATATAATGGAGTTGTGAAACTTCAGCTTGTATGAGTACAATGGTCGCCGTCTTAAGAGCTTTCTCCTTCTTCTGCAATAGTGTGACAATGAAGTCCACATATTTATGTAAATGGCACTCATCACTTTAGTTTAGAGGAAGTGTTACATGAGCTTAATCGTGACTGGACAGTTTAAGTATGGAGGAATTTCTCTCATGTTCATAGTTCACAGGTAGTTATTAGGTTTGCAATCCAAGGAACCATTGAGGAGCTTAGCCTAAACTCCCAGCAGCACCAAAGCACTGTCTGGTTAAGTGACATGCTCAAGGTCAGAGAGTAGGCAAATGAGGGCAGAGGGAATGAAACTACATTATCTTTCTGAATTTACAAGTGATCTGCCGTTGTGCACAATTGAGAAGAAGCCTTTCTCACCATGCCAGCTTTGTTGTTATTGCCTTCTGTTTTACGCTGTTTAGTTGCAGCTCAAAATTACAATTTCTACTAAAAAACAAAACAAACAAACAAGCAAACAACCCCCCCCCCCAAACAATGAAATACTTTAGTACTAAAATTATATTTCCTACTCTGAAGACTGTGACAGACCTATTAGCTTGTTATACTTTAGAATCTTTTATGTTCATGTGCCCCAGCTGATCCCAGGAAAGTAAAATGCTATGTCTGCTTTCTTTATTAATATTATAGTAATCACTTGTAAGTGTATTGGTATGGATATCACTCTGCTCCATCTTTTCTATTATTTTTGCATTCTATTCCATATATTTCCTATACTGAGTACTCTGGTGAGCTTAATGGAACTGCCTAGCCTGCATACTACTAAACATAATAAACAGCCACCCAAAATAAATAAATACATATATTAATAAATAGATAAATGATAATAATGTTGTAGTTCATGGACTTCTCTGATATCTGCAAAAAGACAAATCAGTTAAGTGTTTCTATAGCACAAGACCCGATCTTAAAAATTGCTAAGCACCACCTGCTTAACTTAAGACTGAATATTGCACAAATCAGCCAAATCTGCTAGTACTGACCACCAAACGACAGTAGTAAAATAAAAAAAACAGATTTAATTCTTCCTGCTGTTTGTGCTAGTAATGTGTCACTGACTTTCTGTAACACAGGAGATTGTGTTATGCTGTCTTTCTGACACCACTTGCTAAGTGATTTATGGCTTTGAAAGATGGCAAAACACTATTTTTTTCTGTAATTAATAGTACATGGAGCACATAAAGCTCCATGCACTGTGAAGAATTATGATCGGGTCTCCAATCATAAACTTTTAATATGTGCTGTCCACATGGATTCCAAGATTTATCTGTTGAGCTTTCTTGGCATTCATATCTTGAACACGTAATAAGCTGGTTATGATCGGCGACCCACTCATAATCCTATATGATATGATCTTGTCTGGTGAGAGCATTTAGATACTGTAGGATATTGGGATGTTAGACACCGGACTGTAAATAGGGAATACACATAACAATATACATGTTAAGCATGCAATAATGCCTTCCAGGATGGGCATTATCATGGACTTAATGCATGCCTAGTGGTGTTCTGAGGCTCGATATGACAGGCAGAGGACCTTACCACACCCAGCAGGGCAGTAATTCACTGACAGCATCCACCTTGGAGGAAATTATTGTATTTAATGAATGGGCTATCTGCTAAATTGTTTTGTGTTATTTTATTGCCATATACTTTTCTTTGCATTTTTGTTGTAAAATACTTCCTCCACCTAACGTTTCAGACTTGTTATAGCACATGGAATTGCTGTTGGTGGAAGCAATTACATCCAAAATGTAAGTTATATAAGTATTTAATATTTACACACATACACACACATTCAGAAGCACAGAGAAGTTCAGACACACATACTCACACACACACGACCAGCAATTACAGCCACCTTACTGACTGAATTCTCCTGAGATCACATTATTTTCAAATGAATTAAAAAAAAAATCATAGAGTGCAAGGCATTACAGTCCTCCTCCATGCATGTTAACTGTCCCTGATTTTGCCACATAATTCTGCTTTGTCCATTGTAGAATGATTAATTTGCTGGTGAGCCACTGAGGATTAAAGTCAGTCAATAATGTCAGACATTAGAGTTTCATAGTTCTTATTGTTTTGGGAATGTATGCTGATGGACTGCCTGTTGTAATCAGTGCTGTCTCTGTCTCTCACTCGCTTGCACTCTGTCTGTCTGTCACATTCAAAGATACACATGCGTGTGCGTGCACACACACACACACATGCACATACGTTACTTTTTTAAAAAATTGATTGAAATTATGTGCTCATGAAACAACAAAGCCGCATTTAGTGGGTATAAAAAATGGCAGATATCTGTTTTTTTTTTCAGTTCAAGCTTCATGGCAGCTTAATATATTGCAGTTAAGTGGTTGCTACTGTACTTTTCCTATATAACACCCTGTTGGTGAATGTTCTTTCTACAGTCAGGGTGACAATGATACTTTGCTCATTCTCTAATGTTCTTTGAATCCTTAGTTATTTACCATGCTATGAGCATTAATTGGTGGATTAGCATCATAAGTAAATATATAAAGCTTTACGTTTTTCGCTAAGACTGTATTGCTACTCACTTGGGGGGAAGAAATATTCAGGGAATTGTTATGGCTAGGCTTGTATTGGCCCTAGGGCTGATAGCCTAGTACTAACCTATGAACCTATGAACCTATGAACCTTAAATATTCTTCTGATTTAGGTAAATAGTAAGTTGTTATTCTGTAGAGTATTACAAGCGTGGCCAATAATCAGAGGCTAGAATCAAACTTTGTATTTTGTATGTGTGAGGTTAAGACCCTGACTATTATGACATCTCTCCCCCAGAACTTTGATATGATTCAACATCATTTGAAGATAAGAAGTTAAATGCTAATTCATAACCTAAGATTTCTTTCTTACCTACTGTATGACTCGTAATGTTTCCACTCTATTGCAGCTAAATGCTGTTGTTGGATTGCACAAGGCACTTTCTTGAATTCTAATTCCACATCTCCAGCAGCTCTTCATTTGGAACTCGCTCATGTTGTTGTTGTTGTAGTTGGGTCTTTCGGCTTATTCCAGTGAGGGGTTGCCACAGCGGAACTCCGGTCCGCTAATGATTGGCAGTAGATTTTTACATGCCGATTTGCCAGACCTGACGCACAACCTTCAATGAAGGCATACCCATTCACGCATGTCTCCACACAGAAGATGCTCTAGCTGAGAATCGAACCAGACGTCTTACTGTGAGGCGACAATGCTACCGCAGAACCACCACCACGGGGTATTTGGAACTCGCTCATATGTTGTATTTATGTGGTTCAAATGAACTGTGAAAAGGCTTAGCAGCACACAAGGCATGAAAGAAAATGAAAATCGAAGCAGAAAGTAGTAAATACAAGGTTGCTGTCATTTTGCAAGGCCTGTGCCTTCTGTAAAACACTTGCTCCTAATCATAACTGAGAGACCTGATTCTGTGAGGCCCAACTGTACACAAATAAATTGTGATTTTAGTACAACAGTAGTTTACCGCAAGACCCACAGTTATATCTTCAAAGTATTTTTGCATGTGTGCTTGTCTCTCTGTACCCCTGACATGGTGGTGGATCTATGTCCTTTACACCCAAGCTAGTTATATATGTATACAAAGCCAAGATCATTGTACATCAGAGTACAGGGAATACTTTGCGGTACTGTGATATCAGACTTAGTATATAGTCCTTGTTTTTACTTTTACATTCTTGCCATCCTGAGGGATTAAGCAGCAGTCTTTGGAGGTGCAAGAACCTTACTTTTCCTATAGATGCATACATAGCATGAAGTTCAAGTCTGGCCTACTGAGCCCCTGTACAAACAATGGACATTTCATCTGGGAGGTTAATGTTCCAGTTCAGAGTGGTATTTGGTAGAAGGACTTAGGTGTTTCCAGGGGGAACAATGTGTTATGGCATAGTTCCTAGGCAGAGAACAAATATTAAAAGAATCTTCTGAGTTATGGTGTATAATAAAATCCCACCTGTAATGATAGTGCATTCTTTGCAAGTGATATACATCCCTCATAAGAAAATGTAACATTTTCTCTGAAACCTGTGTGATCTGATCCAGGCTTTGCCCCTAAATATAATAAGAAAACTGCATTTTTCAGATGGCTTGTGCATAAATGCAATTGCAAAACATTTGTTTCAGTCACAGAAATACTTCTGCACGGCTGCCCACATCAAAGCAAACTTATATACAAGCATCAGAGCAAATGCTATGGCTATGAGTACATCTTCAAAATGTTCTGCAAATAAGAACGTTTCAATATTAATATTAATGAGTAGGCATGTATTGATATAAGAAACTGAAATCAAAATTGCTGCCATTTCCTTCCTTACAACAATTTTTGTCCTATCACTTTTTCTAGTCATCAGTACAATACAGTGGGCTAGTTTCATGCAGTCATTTAAAATACTGTGTGTTTCTTTCCAATGATCATAAAATGTAAAACAAAACATTTTTGCTGCATTACTGAAAATCAGTTTCCCTTTCCTCCACTTGCACTAATTCTGCCATGCACAGAATAGCGGGTGAATGCTTTATTAATTGTATTACACACTGCACAACTTCCCTTTGGTAGTAGTTGTGCTGCACATAGAACAGCCAAGAGTAACATTAGCATATTGCATTCTATCTCTTGCACAGCACATTTGTAGTGGCAGTAAGTATGAGTATGCGAAGTCACCTGACAAACTTTAAATGAAAAAACACACAAATAAATGCTAATCTGTTAAAGAGAGAGAAAAAAGTACAGGGATGTGAGTGTGATTTCTTTAAGCACAGAGTGATATCTAAAGCTATCCACTAATCATAAATTGTTCAACTGAAGCTCACCATATAATCTTCTGTTTCCAGCTTTTATAGTTTGTGGTGCTCCAGGAATGCATAATTGTTACTCAAATTTCCATATGAATTGAACTAAACTATCACAGTAAAATACTAGTTTTAGTAATATAATGATCTTCTTCAATAGGAAGCTGTTATGTACTCTAAAACATGAAAAAATACTGCCTTTTGTGGAAGGTGGAAGGGTTTAAGTTTTGACCGAAGGTACCAACAGCATAAGCAAAAATACGGGCACACAAGAGCGGGCGAGAAGCTACATTACTCTTTACTAAAATGGCTCCAAGCACCAAACCTTTGACAAAGCCACATGACCTACCCCATGCACTTAGGCTTATGGGATATGGAACACTCACACTGCACTATATATTACAACCTTTTATTAATCTTAACACTTGCATTAGTAATTAATACACACATACATATACACTGTCTTCTAGACTATACTTTAAACTGTGGGTCATCACATGACATAGACACATACATTATTTCTTAAACTGAGGAAGCATTCAGAAATATACACAACACTTGAAATAACGTTTTATTATCATAGCATTTAACATAGTCATTTCATTGAGTTGTTTTATAAACAATTCTATTATATCAAGTTAGTTAATGGTCACTATGAAATAGAAGTAGTAGTCGTGATTGTCTCTGAAGACATCTGGAAGCTGGTCATAGTTTAGTACATTGTCAGTATCAGAGCTGAAGTATTAACCGGAATTCAGAATCTGTTGGGAATCATATGTAAACCATACTCTGGATGAGTTTCAGTTTGAAGAATGTGCAAAACCACCTGGATGAGACTGTCTCTTAAGGATAATTTATCCATTACTCAGTGCACTGTGATAAGTGCAGCTATGGTTTGTACAGGTGCTTTCTATTATTTCAAAGGAATAGGCCGTGCTAAGTCTGAATTGCTCTAAATGTTTCAATGAAGGATTCTAGAGAATATTTTTTTAATCTGATCACTTGATTGAAAGTATCATAGTGGATGTGTTGTGTTGGATCTCCCGCTGTTGTTAAAAATATTGAATTAGTGATTTGCATAAATATATTAGAAATACTATGTAAAGAAAAACAGTTTCAGCAGTGTTACGTATATTTTAGGCAAAGTTTCTTTCAGCTGGATAACCTCAGGATACTTGAAGAAGTAAACAACACACATAAGATACTGATTGTCTTTAACTAGTACATATTTAAAGCAACTTTTCTCCACAAGGAATCACAAATCTTGTGAGGATATAGTATTACACATTTGATAGTTCATTGCCATTAGTTCAATATCATTAGACAAAACAGTCCAAAATAAAACATCAAGTACCTGTTCTTTGTACTTACTAGTTCCTAATTTGATTCATGTATTTAATTGAGTTTCTGCAGTCATTAAATTAGATTTAAACATTAATCTTTGTGGCTCATGAATTTAATCATGATATGTATAGTAGATATGGTCAATAACTACCATCTTCTAAGTATCTGTATATTAGCTCAAGCTCATTATGTTCTCATTAGGTTAGGTAGCAGTTTATTGGCTGAAATCTCATCCAACCCATTATGTTCTCACTCTGTTATCAAGTAGAATATTTTAGTTTTATCTTAGCTACTGGAGAAAGATCATTCCTAATGATAGCCCCTACCTCCTGAAACATCCTTCCTGGTCAGACCACTGACTGACAAAATAATTCAGCATTTAAAAACAGTTAATGGCACACTTGATTAATGATACTAAATGCACATGGTTCTGACTTGCTGGTTAAAATTTGTAGCACATCAGTACTTCCTTTCTCTTAGTAAACCAATCTTTCCCCTGTAATCATGTTTAAAGTAATATCTGTGTGTTGTCAGCTATATTTTCAATGTTTGTTATACATGGGAGCCAGTAATATAGTTGACTGTGGGAATAGTTGACAACTGTTTTGTCGACAAAAATGTGGTTACCAGAACAGATGATTGACAACAGGGTAACATTACTGCAGTATCAGGGTTGGGGAATATGTCCTTTCCCCATTGTGTGATCTTGGCGTAGTAATACATAAGTAGCTAGTGTGTTCAAACATTGTTTTTCAGTTGCATGGTTTGAGATTATCTTATGGAGCAGCATGGGTGTTGATGTGTTGGTGTTTTTGTTTTTTATGTTTTTTGCCAGTGTTAACAATATCAGCATTTGAGTATTTTGGTTATATGTAGTACACACACACATGTATATATATTAATTACAGTGTTGAAATCTATAAAATACTGAAGACCACAATTTCTAAAACTCTCAAATGCCAAATCCCCCTACCAGTGTACGACCCAGAACAAGTGCTACCATGGGTCCTGAAGGAATGTGGACCCATGAATATGTGCTAACATGGGTACTTAAGGAGTGTGGACCCAGAAATGATTGCTAAAGTGGATGTTGCAGGGGGTCAATTCCAGGAGTTTGATAGTGTGGTTTTCAGTATTTGGATCTTTTTATATTATGTTCTCGGGATTATGGATTTCAAGATTACAGGCTTCAAGATTATGATTGTAAACATATACATAATTTCAGTTCATTATTTTAATTGTCTTCTTAAATGCAAATTTGAATGTCTACTCATTTTGTAGTTGTCACTTTTTTATTCTGTAGTGCTGTGATGTCCCTGCACTGACCCAGTAATCAAGGAGCCTCAATCCTCACCACTGGCAACAGTGAGGAACGTACACAAAAGGAGGATTAAAAGTACACACATAGTAAAGTACAATTTCCCTTAAGCGCACACAGATGTCACAGTCAGTCTGGGGTTGGTTTCTCCCTCTTTCTCTAGATCCCCCAATAAGACTCTCCACTGGCACAACTAGAGCTAATAAATACTAGCATTTGTTCTTGTTGCTATTTGTACTTTGGTAATTTTATAAAATTTATATATATATATATATATATATATATATATATATATATATATATATATATATATATACATATATATATATATATATATATATATTTCCAGGTTGTATTTATGTAAAAAATGTGGTTTAGTGGTAGAATTATCAGCTAGTATGTGGGAGAGCTGGGTTTGATTCCTGACCAATGGCAAGATCAAAAGTGTATTTAAATAAAGCTGAATTTTATATTTTATATGCTTATGGGTGATTTTAAACATTTTACCTGTGTGATACACCCTTAAGACCTGATAGCAGGCTTTTTACACTGGTGGAGATTTATTTAAAAGCAGCACTTGACTTGTGTATTTTAGATTCTGATGAAGTCTGTTGTATGCAGACGAAAAGCTGTATTGTGCATTACATAAGCTTACATATGTGGTGTCAGCCTTCAACAGCAGTGCCCATCTTTTGATCTGGTTTGCAGCTAGTAGTTTTGTAGAGAGACATATCTCTCAGATCTTTTCTCAGAACTGTGTAGCTACTAGGAAGTCATAAAGCAATCAAACACTTTACATTTTAAACCTAGTAATTACTTTTCTTTTCAGACAATAGAAAAACTTCTAGCTATAGACATTGTTTCTGCTTGCTGCATTAAAACTCACTTTTATAGCACATCATAAAGCACTTAATTTCAACTTATTTTCTTGAAGTTTTGTAAGGTAATCTTCTATGTTCCATCAGGGTATGCTGTGGTTACATTCTTGAAGCTCAGTACATAACATACAATTATGTATAAATCATATCAGTATATTCATAAATGACATAGAATTATTTACAGAATTCCAGATAGCTGAGCTGGCAGCGTCAGAGTGCCATGTCCCAAGTAGTTGCTGAAAAGGGTTTTCTACCAGTCCATCATCCTAGTTATCAGGCTATAAATAAATGAACTGAACTTTCCTGTTGTCATCTTGGTATCCATTCAGAATCATATTTTTCAGAAACTGTAAATGTAGGTCATTTTCAGTATGCTAATGAAGTTCTTAGTATTTCTTAGATTACATGGGTTTGCAGATTATTGCACACTATATGCACTATTGTGGAGGCTTTACATACTGTCCCCCATAAAGCTGCAGATTGTTGCCTGTGTGAATGTCCAAACCAGTGACTGCTAGTGTGTGAAGTATTTGCTTTGCAACTGTGCAAAACATTGCCTTTGACTACACTTTACCCTCTAACATATTGCTATGCACTAGTACACTCTGAATTCACTGAATCATACTGAGATCAGGATGGTGACGACACAACTGAAATCAAAATAATTTCACCCATTTTGTGTCCAGACAGGAAATTTCTCAAAGCCATTTGTTTGAAAGAGGTCTGAGTAAAGATGTTACACTCAGCATCTGTATGTAACTTAAATGTGATAAATGTATCATGTATACATAATATTTTAGTCTGATAATTTTTAATTTGGCATAGCTATTGAATTTTTGAGCTCAGTGAAGAAACAGTGCATACAGGTTCAACACACACGTCTACAATAGTCTAAAAAGGATGTTTGCTTCTGCTTACTGGTCAGTTTGGGTAATGGTCAAACTTTCTTTAACTTTGCCATTTACTTTATTAACTTCAGCTACTTGCAAAACACAGGTTTTAGTCTTTCTGAACTTGCACATGTGTCAAAAATGCTTAGCTTAAGACATCAGCAGCACTGTCAGTTAAGAGCTGGATCTAACCTTTTGAATGCTTGTAACACCTACAGCAGCATAGCTGCTGCTAAACTAAACTTCCTTAATTTCTATATGTGTCATTAGTGTCTTATATTATGGAACCTTTCTTTGCTTCCATAGCATTAGTCACTTTTCCCACATTATAGCTTGACTTGATAATAGAACTCTATTATCGACAAACTTTAGCTTCATTTTAATTTTACTTACATCCAAATCATCAGCAGACTTTTCCATCTGAACACTGTTTATTTTGCACACATTCATAGTATTTTCTAGTGTTAAATATAATTCATGCAAAGGTTTACTTCTCAATCTTTCTTCTGTTATACAACAGATAATACCATACTCAGACTTTAGAGCACTGTGTTTTAAATGAGTGTTATATGCATAAAAAGACTTTGGCAAACCCTGATTTTTATTGAAAAACAAAAGCTGTATATACAGCAAGTTCTTTTTAGATGTATAGTTGCTAGATCTAAATCAACATGATATTTAAGTAAGGCTGTTGCTGTTTAGTTAATAATGCAATTAGAGCTACTTGGGTTTCCACACACTGTGGGACAGACAAAGAAATAAGGACATAGGAGCAGAAACCCAAGTAGTTTTACTTGCAGAGAAGGTCATCAAAGAGAACAGATTATGGTGGTTCAGGCACATGTGCAGGAAAGCAGAAGACAATGGGGGACTCAAGAACTCAGGGGAGGTCATCGTGCCTCTTTACTCATCCCTCATCAGGCCCATAATTGAGTACAATGCCCCTTTTGGGATGTACCTTACCAGACACCTGCAGCAACTGGAAAGACCCCAAAAGTACCTCACCAAGAGGATCAAAGGGCTCAAACAGATGCCATATGCTGCCCGGTTAAAGAAACTCCAGCTCTACTCATTGGCATACCACCTGTTCAGAGGCGATCTGTGCCTGACGTATAAAGCCATGTCCAACCCGGAATTAATGGACATGCTGCACCTCAGATAATCCAAATCCCATCGAGCTACGCTCGAGAGACTTGAACCTCAGCACTGAAATAAATAGGACATGCTGGAGGGACAGATTCATAACCCAGAGACTCCCTTCACTCTGGAATAAAATCCCAGTCCAGGTTAGGCAGAGTCCCTCATTGACTCTCTTCAAGAGGAATCTTGATGAGTGGATGGGAGATCGTAGGTTTACCCCGGGTATCACTTCTGTGTCACTGTTAGATAGAGGCACAGTATACTAACCTCGAAAAAGGGCATAGCAAAATAAATTTAAAATGGGTGGCGAAAGCCAAACACATTCTGGCTAGGCTTATAAATGCCCTAGGGCAGATAGCCTAGTATGAACCTATGAACCTATGAACAATCTTGTGAAAATGATTTGGGACAGACAAAAAAGGCAAAAGGAAATGAGGTGTTCAGCAAAGAGATGAATGGGTTGTGTGACAGAAGACCTGTTACAGTCAGGCATGACTGTTGTAGAAGGTAGGACTGTGGCACTGAATCAATAGATATGGTGACAATTGACACAATACCATGACCTCAAGTAGAAAATAAGAAAAAGGGGGTTGATAATGAGGATTATATTGCTCTTTAGTAAGGTTGAATGTGTTCAATATCTTAATTGTTACCTGCTGTACGTAGAAATGCAGCAACTTGAAGTTCTTTCATTTTTTCAGATGGATTTGAAACAATGTTATAAAGATTAAAGTAGTTCATGCACTGCTTTCAAGTTTTTGCTAACTTGCCTTGATACTGGCATCATACGTTGCAACATGGATCGTGTGATGAGTGGGCAAAGAAATCTGTAATTGTGGCCATCAGTTTATATGTGACAGTGAGGGGCTATAATGTCATGTTCTGTACCACTGACTACAAATTGATATGTGAGGGGTAATAATCCTTAACAGTGTATTTCAGATACACACTACTATCTCAGTTTTATGACCATACATGCCCCAGCCACACTCAAATAAGCCCTACAATGTACAACTACAGAACAGAGTTATAATCATTGGATGCTCAGGATTCGACTCATCTCATTCTGAATACAGTGCCTTTTAAGGAAGTTGTAGCAGCAGTAGCTGAAATGTGGGCAAGCTGATTTTGTGAAAACACACACCAGTTAGCATAAAGGTTAAGGTCTTCATCTCCTATGCACAAGGTGCAAGATTTGGTTGTGGCCTCTGTCCAATTGCTTATGTAAAGTTTGCATGCTCTCCCTGTATCTGTGTGGGGTTCCCCCACCTCCCAAAAACATGCTGAGTGTTTCCACCTCAAACTCACCCTATAATGGAGTTATAGGCAGCAGCACAGACTCCAGATGTTGCCCATATGTTGGAAGAATTGTATATTCCAATTGCTTTGGGCATTAACTGTAGTGATCAGTATCTTCAAGATAGGAGGATGCAAATCACAGAAAGCATGCTGTGTCAGGGTTAGCCACTTGATGGTGTAAAAACTGGCCCTAGTTGATTTGGTCATGTTGATTAATGTTGCCAAAATGGGCATGGATAGTTGCCTGTGATAAGTAGGTTGAGCACCTGATCTACACTGACCTGTGCCAGGGAGGGGTATATGTGTCCTTATTCACCAGTGTGTGCCTGCTATAAAGTGCAGCAGCCCTGGGTCTATAAGCTACTGGCTGGCCAGTGTCCAGTTGCCCAGCTTGAGTTACCTGGGATATCTCTGTTGATCAAAAGCTGGACATAAAACCAATGAACCTGCTAAACATGAACTAAGAATTGCTGCACTCAATGTAGGTTCACTGTCAGGACACAGCTTGAAAGTGGAAGACATGATGGTAAAGGAGGAGGCTGAACATCCTGTGTATCCAGGAGGCAAGATGAAATGGTAGTGCACCAAAGTCACTTGGCTTGGGTTCCAGAATCTAGTACTCAGAAGGGGGATGGACTACAAATAGGATGGGAATTGTGCTGAGGAAGAGGCTTCAGAAAACGGTGAGAGATGTCATCAGAATTAATGATAGACTCATGACAATCATACTCTAGTGTAAGGATAGGGCACTATTCATAATCTCAGCATATGCCCCACAGCAGTGTTGTGATAGTGAGGAAAAGAGTGCATTTAGACAGGATTTGCAGGACCTACTACATAAAGCAGGGCAACATGAGTTGATGTTACTAATGGGTGACCTGAATGCACATCATGCCTCTTAACCTCTTGGCACAAAACACTCTGGACAAAGCCTGACAGAATGGGGGGACAAAGGTTCAAAAATAGGGACAGATTTTAAATATTGCTCTTATAAACTTAGAAAGTTGCTAGAATAACAGGATTTGTCTTAGCATGCATTTTTCTGAAGGATATGAAGTATGGAATACAAATGTATTTAGTAACATCAGTCCTCAGATGATCTCAGTGATTTGCCAGAAAATTACAAATTTTATGAGGAACAGACAAAAAATACGAGGCAAAAATCTGGACATTCTGTGAAAATGTGGACAGTTGAGAGGTATGATGCACATATAGGGACAGACAGAAGAGGATATGAGGATTGCCTGGGTCTACATGGGTGGGGCAGCAGGAATAAAGAAGGAGAGGCCATTATAGACATCTGTCTGGCAAATGGCTTGATGGTGGTCAACACATGGTTCAGCAAGAGAGACAGTCACAAGATCACATACAAGAGTGGCCAACATGCAACTCACGTAGATGTCCTAGTTGGGAAAGGGCACTGGGGTTAAATCAGTGACTGCAAAGTCATCCGCAGTGAAACAGTCAGCCTGCAGCATAAACCACTGGTTATCACAATCAGCTGTAAGCAGCGATCAGAGACGGCTCTAAGGTCAACATAGACTGGGCTGAGAACCTGGAAGTTAACTGGAGAGAAAGCATAGGAATTCAAGGAATTACGCAGAGCTCTAACACCTCAGGAAGAAGAGGAAATAGATGGACTTAATGCAGGATGGCAGCACCTCAAAACAGTAGATGTGAGGACTATAGAACAGATATGTAACCGAGCCAGGTATGGCAGCAAGGTATGTAAGGAAGGCTTGTGGTGGAATACAGAAGTCCATGAAGTCATTGAAAGAAAAAAGGAGTGCAGGAAAAAGTGGGAGATAGAAAAGATGGACAGGCTAGGAAGGAATACCGGTTAGCTAAAAAAAAAAAGAGAGGCTAAGAGAGAAGTTGCAATAGCACAGAACAAGGCATCAGATACACCTACCAGCTTCTGGAAAGTGAATTAGTAAATGGCATAAAGAAACTCTGTCAGGTTGCAAGGCAAAGATAGAAAGATAAAGAAAATAGTCAGTCACCCATCAGAAGGGATGCTGGCAACAACCCGCTCACCAGGACATCAAAGACAGATGGAAGGAGTACTTCCAGGAGCTTCTGAATTAACTGTTGAAAAAGGCAGACCCAGCAAACAAACCAGCAAAAAAACACAATCCACAGCATCACGGAGAATGAGAAGTCCAGCCAAGAGTTTTTTTTTTAATATAAAACCAGCTTTAATCCTTGAATGTATAAGCAATTTCATTTTTGTACACCAAAAACTTCTTCAGATGCATTCAAAAATCCAAACAGAACTGTTTAAATCTCCCTCCATGAATTTAGAAACACACACACAATCCACTACATCAGCCAGAAAGCTAAAGTCAAAAATTTAAAAATATTGCAGTAAACGAAAATCAATTTCACAAAATTTTTCAAATTGTGACAGTAAGGGATGGAGTGTGGGGTTGTACAAACTGCTAATTCTGAATATAACATTGGAAAATTCTTTATCTTTAAAAAGAATGTTGAAGTTCAACTTTCAAACAAAAACGTTTAAGTCCAAAATTACCTTGATATGATCGGCTGGTTTTGCCGGTACATAGCTCAAACCCTGTGCAAAAATGTCAGCAACCTCAGTTCCCAATTCTATTTACAGGCACCTTATGATAAATGAAACACATGACTTCAAGTTTAGTGTATTAGAGAAGGTGGAGAAGTGTCCGAGGGGTGGTCTCTGGTCAACTTTCTTGCAGCAATGGGAGCTTATTTGGCAGATCAGGCTAGAAGCCTACAGGAAACCGGGCTTGAATGACATGATTAGTATAGCTCCAGTTTTAAAACTCAAATCTTTGGAACATTACTAACAGAATTACTGCAATATGTTTTACTCATTTATTTCTTTATAATATATCATTTTGATTTTTTTTTTAGGAGAAGTGCAACAAATACTGTTGGTATTTGCATATATTCCCTTTGTTGTTGTTCTTCTTCTTCTTTTGGCTTTTCCCGGTTAGGGGTCGCAACAGCAGATCATCTGTCCACTCATGATTGGCAGTGGAGTTTTACGGTGTCGAGTTGCCAGCCTGGCGCCCAATTTTTGAGGGAAGGCACACACAAGCACGCACTCACGCCTAGGGCCAATTTAGTGTGTCCAGTCCACCTACAGCATGTCTTTGGGATGTGGGAGGAAACCGGAGCACACGGAGGAAACCCACGCGACCACAGGGAGGGCATGCAGACTCCATACAGAGGGCACCCCAGCTGAGGATCGAACCAGAGAAATATATTCCCTTTGTTATGGTGTGTATATGCCTTTAAATGTCTGATTTTAGCTTTCTGGCTGATGTAATGGATTGTGGGTGTGTTTCTAACTTCATGGAGGGAGATTTAAACAGTTCTGTTTGGATTTTTAAATATCGGAAGAAGTTTTTGGTGTACAAAAATGAAAGAGCTTATACTTTTAAGGATTAAAGCTGGTTTTATATGAAAGAACCTCTTGGTTGGATGTCTCATTCTCCATGGTGCTGTGGAGCTTCTGAATTAAGAAAAACCTTCAGAAGCTGTACTGTCCCAGACACAGTTTACAATGAAAGAAGAAGTAAGAACAACAATGAGAAACATGAATTCAGGGAAAGCAGCAGACCCAGATGAGGTAACAGCAGATAGGATAAAGATGTTGGGTGAGACAGGATAGAAATGGCCCCTGAAGGTACTCACAGCAGTGTGGAGAGAAAGGCATATCCCAGATGAGTGGAGAATAAGGACAGTAGTGCCAGTGTGCAAGAACAAAGGGTACATTCACAGCTATGGGCAGTATAGAGGTATACTGAAAATTGTGACCTCTCTCTCTCTCTCTCTCTGTCTGCAGTTAGTGGGTTGATTCTTCTCATTTCATTGATATTCGGTGTTGAAGTCTTAGCCTAGAAGGTTTCTCTGGGCCTTTAAGTCTCAGTCCCTTATCTCTGAAATTATTTCTGCCGAATAGCTGCATACCTGAGCTGTTTGGTTAGCTGTTATATACTTACATCAACTTTATTACAAACTGAGATAAGTACAAACTTGCAGTGTTATAAGACAGTACTGCGTTTTATTTTTTTTGTTTTATTGTTTCATTGAATATTGTGTTAAAAATAGTACTGCATTTATCTGCTTATTTATTTGTTTCACTGAAAATTGTGAGCTCTCTCTCTGTCTGCAGTTAGTTTTCCCACCCACCCAGCCTGTTCTTGTTGTGGTATTAATCTTGGTGGCTTTGGAATTGACCGCCCCTCCTATAAATTTGTGTCTGAACACTCGTCCTGGGCCCATCTCATTTGCTCACTCGGCCGAGTACAGTGAGATCATATTTTGATTTCAGATACTCCTACCATTCCCATCTGTTCAGCTCTATCCTAGTCTAGACTCATTAGCTCATCCTGCCTAACACAGAGAGAACATTTGAGTAGGCATACCCACTTAGGCCCTGAACATGTCTGATTGAAGACTGCTGGAACAGGGCTCAGTTCTGAGGTTTTTTTAATGGTTAATTGGGTAATTTGTTTAAATCAGTTTGCTTGTTTTCTATTATAGTAAAAACAAAAAACAAAAAAAAAAAACAAATTTGCACTTTATTTGCTTTTACTGTATTTGTGTTTCTTCCTACTTTATTACCTTATTTTGCTTTTGCCTCTTCTTAAAAATACTCAATTGTGTTTATTCTGCTGCATTTATTACTGCTTGGGTAGTAGCCTGATTAAATTGTAACTGTTATTCTAAGTCTTTTGGTTAAAGCACTTGGGCTTCAGATCAGTTGTTTTACATTAAGAAGGTTTGTGGTCTGCACTGTTGTGGCAGGACAGGTAGCTTACATCCTTCTAAGTTGGGAATTGCTGATTGAAGGCTCAGTGTTTGTTATTCTCAAAGTGTATTAGTTCTGGTTTAAGGACATGGGCTCCAGGCCAGTTATTTTACATAAGAAGGTTTGTGGTCTGCACTCTTGTGGGAGGAGAGGGTAGATTCTGCCCTTCTGAGCTGGGAATTTCTGGTTAAAGACTTACTGTGCCTGCTTATTTGAACTGTTTTTCTGATATTGGTGTGCCTTGTCTTCTGTAGCATAGACTAAATTCAGGCCTGCTGACTCTAGCTTTTATATAACCAAATAAAGAAGCCGGCACCTAGGATGTATGAAAAAATATTTATTGGAACTAGACCGGTTTCAGCACATAGCTTTCATCAGTAGTATTTACCTACTCTAGCTCTGTTTGTATAACTTGAGCATTAATCAAGGCCATCTTTTTTGGAGAAGGTTACCCTGCACCCTAGTGGCAGGAGTGTGTGGTTAGAACTTGTCTGATTGAAGACTGCTGGAACAGGGCTCAGTTTTGAGTTTTTTTTACTGGTTATTTGGGTAATTTGTTTAAATCAGTTTGCTCATTTTCTGTTGTTATAAAAAATGCACTTTATTCATCTGCTTTTACTGCAATTGTGTTTCTTCCCACTTTATTACCTTATTTTGCTTGTGCTTCTTAAAAGTACCCAGTTGTATTATTCTGCTGCAGTTATTACTGCTTGGTAGTAGCCTGATTAAATTGTAACTGTTATTCTAAGCCTTTTGGTTTAAGCAATTGGGCTTCAGACCGGTTGTTTTACATTAAGAAGGTTTGTGGACTGCATTGTTTTGGCAGGACAGGTAGCTTACATCCTTCTAAGTTGGGAATTGCTGATTGACGGCTCAGTGTCTGTTATTCTAAAAGCGAATTAGTTCTGGTTTAAGCACTTGGGCTTCAGGCCAGTTATTTTACATTAAGAAGGTTTGTGGTCTGCACTCTTGTGGGAGGAGAGGCTAGATTCTGCCCTTCTGAGCTGGGAATTTCTGGTTAAAGGCTTATTGTGCCTGCTTATTTGAACTGTTTCTTTCTGAAATGTATGCGCCTTGTTTGCTGTAGCCCAGGAGTTAATAGTTTATTGACCATTTTGGGCTAATTTCTCTCTCTTTTATTTCCCTGCTATAAAAAACACATTTGATTGTTTTGTTGCGCTTGTATTCAGCTCAGCAAGTGCCTGCCAGGTATCCTGTAGAGTTCTACAGCAGCAGAGAGACAAAAGAGAGACTTTGGAGTGATTAAGTATAATTTTTCTGCATTTTCTTGCTGTCTTTAACTAATTCCGCCTAAAATGCCGATTGTTTAACATTTCTGTGATTTAAAAAGCTTGTTTCTGCTACATATTGTACTTATTTGCTGCCTGCACTTGAACTAAGTCGTTTTTGTGTTTAAGTAATCTGTTTAACTGTTGTAGGCTATACACTAAAATGTAATAGCCAGTTCTGTGCATTTAAAGTGTTTTTTTGATTGTATCTGCTTTATTTTCTGAAAAAAAAAATACTTGTTTCCCACCTTTCTGAACTTGTATAGTCCAGTTTTCAGGTTATTGCTGAATTCAGGGCTATGTCACAAGGCTCTGTGTTGCCTATACCTTACTTGGATAGAAGGAAGTTTCTCTGTTCACCTGTGAGACAGGGGAGCTTTGAGCAGCCTATCTGTCCCTGAAAGAGTAGTTGCAGCCCAGAGGTTAGTAGTTTATTGGCCATTTTGGGCTAATTTCTATCTCTTTCATTTCTCTGCTATAAAAACAGCATTTGCATGGTTTTGCACTCCAGGCAGCTTCGGTTAGCTAGGGTTAAACTATTCCTGGCTCCACGAAGTCTACTCTTCAGTTTTTCTGTTGGAACTAGACAAACTTTCAACTTAAGCACTCAAACCATTCATTTCACAGCCCAGCACTTGCTCAAAACCATAGCAAGCACTAAATAACCCTAGCACTAGACACCCCTATATTGTCCAGAAGGACAAGGCTCTCTATTCGTCCCTACCAGCCAATCAGTAAAATAGCACACTTTGCCTATTCAGGCATGTCCAAAGGGCAGTTTCAGGTGTACTCTCCAGTCCAACTGGTGAATCTAGGCATTTTGAGGCAATGTTACAACTGCCTCATGTACACAGGCAACCCTATCCTCCTACCACCAAACACTAATATATGCAATAGATGCAATTATACAGCCAAACTGGAGGAAAAGCTCTCTCAACCCAAAACTGGAACTGACAGTCAAGAGGAGAAGGGAAATACTTGCATCACACCACCAGTCTCACATAGACCTATTAAACCAACACCGGCAAATACACATAAATACACAAAAACATACTCTGAGGCTCTAAATAAAAATCTGCAAAAGCAACAGAGACCTCCAAAGCAGACATCCAAGCAACCTCCACACCCCATCACAAACCATGAAACACATACTTCACATAATCAGTGCCATGCAATCACAGCCCTTAAGGCAAAATAACATACCCAACACACTAGTGATATGTGACTCTATTGTCAGGCACACTGATGTCCCACTAACTAGGCTGGACAAGGAGAAGGATACAGTTAGCTGCCTGTCGGGTGCCAGGATCTACCACATAACACAAGCACTCAGTTCCCTCCAGAACAAGTACAGATATGACTCTGTCATTGTCCATGTTGGTGTGGATGAACTGAGACGTACCTCTCTGGACTACATGAAAAGAGACATGGAAGAGCTCTCTGATCATGTAGCCCAGGCCGGTATGACCCTGACCCTGAGTAGCATCCTGTCCTCACCAAGAATAATGCCACAGTATAAAGAAAAAAATGATCAATTTCAACAATTGGCTAAGTTTCTGGTGTCATTCAAAGGGGATTCAGTATCTGTCTGCCTGGGATGACATGCTCGACAAGCCACGTTGCTTCGCAAAAGATGGCTTGCACCTGTCACCCTTAGGCTTTCTAGTACTGGCCAAGGCTTTTCCACCCCATAGTGCCTTTTATAGGGAAGGCTCAAAAGTCAAACCCACCACCGTAAATAGCACAAGTAACCAAAAACTGAGGGTAATGCTACTCAAGTCAGAAGTCTAAACCTCAAAATGCATGCACTCGAGGCACTCCTCAGTATGGAGAACATTGATATCTGTGCAGTAACAGAAACTTGTTTTAAGGCTCCAGAGAGCACCCCAGCACTAACAGGCTATAACTCATACCATAGTTTTTGGCCACAGAACCTGGACTGAAGCACAAAAGGTGGGCGTGTACCCATATTCATCAAGGATACCCACACTTCCAGGTTAATGGCACAGCACAATGCCTCAGAGATCATCCATGTGCAACTAACAATGGGCAAAACTGCAATTCAAATTGTAGCTTGCTACAGATCACCCACCATGAACCAGGGCCCCCATTCCACATTTCTGGAGACACTGGAAAATATGAAGGTTCTACCAAACACCCTAATATTGGGTGATTTCAATTACCCAAACAACTGGGAGAACTACTCAAGTACTAACTCCCTTGCCTAACGCTTCCTAGAGTTTATAAACTTGAACGCCCTGGATATCCACATTCCGCCCCCGCTCCCAGTAAAGGAAACCACCATGAAAAACTTTTCAAAAGCAAACTTCACATTACTTAAGACCGAGGTGGAAAGGTTCACAGACCCCATGCTAAAGGATAATGCTGTCCAAGCTACTGAATCCCATACAAAGGCACTCTATGAACACCTGCAAGAATGCATGGATCATGCTATCCCAAACAAAACCAAGAATCACTCTTCCAAGAAAAGGTAACCAGTCTGTTGGAACCCTGCCATAACCAAGCTGTACAATAGAAGGAGGAAACTAGTACAGAAAAGAGTAAAATCCCAAGAAGGAAAGACATCCCTGATCAGTATCAGCAAGAAACTATGATCTCTCATAAAGTCATTCAAGGCTAGCTTCGAAAGAAAAATTGCC
Source organism: Protopterus annectens (assembly GCF_019279795.1). NCBI lineage: Eukaryota > Metazoa > Chordata > Ceratodontiformes > Protopteridae > Protopterus > Protopterus annectens. The sequence continues at coordinate 806,154,704 of NC_056748.1, read as the reverse complement.
AAGGACTCCATAGATAACCCCAAAGTGTTCTTTAGCTATGTCAAGAACCTAAGTGGAAACTCTCAGATATGCTCTGAGTTAGTGCAGAATGGCACAAAATACACTTAACTGACTGATATTGCCAACATTCTGGCAGACAGGTTTAATACAAACTTCACCCCCCTCTCACCCCCTAAAGGGTTCATAACCACACCAGAAGAATGTAGAGCCCCGGCAGTCACTAACACACAGGTTAATACAGCCCTATCCAAAGCCAAAAACTCAACTTCAATGGGACCGGACGGTGTCCCAGGCTGTCTTACACAAACTCCAAAATGAACTAACCCCTCACCTAAACACACTGCTTAAACTCAGCCTCTCTACAGGCTACATACCCAGAGAGTGGTGCACAGCAACAGTTATCCCGCTTCACAAAGGTGGAGCCACAATGGATCTCGGGAACTATCGCCCTATAAGCCTGACTAACCTGGTCTGCAAGGCTATGGAGTGCATCATCATGGAACTCATTAACAGAGACACTGGGAACCTCCAAACATTGGACCCTACCCAGTTTGGCTTTGTTAAGGGCAGATCATGCCTCCTAAACCTGGTGTATTTCTTTGAGACAGTTACCAAGGCTTTAGACAAGGGAAAGGAGGTCCACACAGCCTACCTAGACCTCACAAAGGCTTTCGACACCATTCCCCATTCTGGTATTATAGACAAGCTCACCAGCCTGAACATAAGCCCCTACATCATGAGATGGGTTGTCAATTGGCTCATGGATAGAACCCACACGGTGAGATTTGCAGGCTCTAGGTCCGACTCTAAAACAGTTACAAGTGGTGTCCCCTAGGGCTCAGTCCTGGGACCCCCTCCTGTTTGGTATATACTTCTCAGAGGTACAGGCAAGCACAGGAGGACTATGGCTGATCAAGTTTGCAGATGACTGCAAACCGGGGGCCATAATTGACTCTCCGGCTGATACAGACATCCTCCAAAAGGGCCTCACTGAGACGGATACCTGGTGTCAAAATCATGGCCTCAAGCTAAATGCCAAAAAGTGCATAGTCATCCCCTTTGGAAAAAACAAAGTACCGTGAACTACCACATAGGTGGTAGTCCCCTAAATACAGAAAATGTAATTAGGGATCTGGGGACCCAAGTAGATAGTAATCTCTCCTTTGATAATCATTTTGCCAAGGTGGTTAGAAAATCCTTCTATGTGGCCCACCTAATCACAAAAGGGTTCGCATCTAGAACAAAAGTGGTTATTGTGCCCCTCTACTCATCACTCATCAGACCCTTCACAGAGTACAATGCCCCATTTGGGATGTACCTTACAAGACACCTGCAACATCTGGAAAGACCACAGAAGTACCTCACCAAGAGGATTACTGGCCTCAAACAGATGGTCTATGCAGCCTGACTGAAGAAACTCTAGCTGTACTCGGTTGCATACCGCTTACTCAGAGGTGATCTCTGCCTGACATACAAGGCTATGTCCAACCCAGAATTGATGGACATGCTCCACCTAAAAAAAAACAAATCCCCGAGAGCCACACGCTGTAGGGATCTAAACCTCACCACAATGATAAATAGGACGTGCTGGAGGGATAGATTCCTATCCCAGAGACTCCCCATGCTTTGGAACATGATTCCAATCTACATTAGGCAGAGCCCCTCACTAACATTCTTCAAGAGAAACCTTGATGAGTGGATGGGAAACAGAAAATTTACCCCAGGGATCACTGCAGTGGCTCTGCTGGACAGAGGCACAGGGAACTAATGGCTCTGCTGGACAGAGGCACATGGGGCGGAGAAAGCCAACACATTCTGGCTAGGCTTATAGATGCCCTCAGGCAGATAGCCTAGTACTTACCTATGAGCCTATGAACCTATCAAACTCCTGTCACATTGCATGAAAGTCGTAGAGAGGGTGACTGATAAATGAATATGAGGAGTGGTAAAAAGTAAGATTGGAGATGAGTAGTTTGCATTCAGATCAAGATGCACACAAGTAACCCAGTTTTGCATTGAGGCAGGTGGTTGAAAAGAAGCTAGAGATGAAGAAAAAGTCCAGTTCAGTATTCTAGACAGTGAGAAAGTATATGCCAAGTTCCCAAGAAAGCTGATTTTGCAGTTTTGTGATGGCTGAACGTCCCAGAAACATTGGTAGAATTGGTGGAGGCTATGTTCAAAGACTCAATGACTGAAGTACAAGCAGTGTTTGGACTCACAGAGGGGTTCCCAGTGGGAGTGAGTGTGCATCATGGTTCATCTCTGAGCCCACTGCTGTTCATACTGATTTTAGACTAAATTAGCAAACAGGTCAGAGGGGCTAGATCAACGAAGTTGTTGTACGCAGATAATTTAGCATTATAGGCAGACTCTTAGCAAGAACTTTAGCAAAGGATAGAGGAATGCAATCCAAAAGTGAAGGAGCATGGGTTGAAACTGAACACATATAGGAAAGTTGTAATGGCAGCAGATTGGGGAGATCAGAAGATGTTTAGAATTGAGATAGAGGAGAAATTAGTGGAACAGGCTAACAGCTTCAAGTATCTAGGAGGGGTGGTTGAGGAGAAGATAAGTCTGAATGAGGTGTTCAAAGTTAGAATCAGAGGGGCTGCAGCCAACTGGTAGACAGTGTCAGGTGTAGTGTATGACAGAAGAATGCTAAAAAAGCTGAAAAGAAAGGTGTACAAAACAATGATGTAACCAGTACTATATATGGCCCAGAGACCTGGGCAGTAAAGGCAGAGCAGTTGAGGAAGCTAGAGTTAATGGAGATGAAGTGCCTGAGATCAGTGGTGGGGTGCACACTGTAGAATAGAGGAAGAAATTAGGACATAAGACTAGAAGCCAAAGTAGCTCAGTTGCAGACAAGGTCAAAGAGAGGAGTTTATGGTGGTTTGGGCACATGTGCAGAAAAGCAGAAGACAATCTGGAGAAGAAGATTTGAGACAGGAAGAAGGCAAGACGAAATGAGGGCATCCAGCAAAGAGGTGGATGGATTATGTGAGAGAAGACCTGTGACAGTCAGGCATGAGTTTTGATGAAGGTAGGAGAGTGATATTGAATTGAGTAATATGGCAACTGTTGACACCCCAACCCCATCTATAAAATGGTAGAAAGGGGGGGTTGATGCTTATGATGATGATGACACACACGTACTTTCACAGTGCCAACACTCCTTTTACTATTTTTGGTAATGTTATTAGACATATTCTAGCATTCAAAAACCATAGATAATGTTCTCTTGAAGGAAGCCAACTGAAATATTATTATTTGGTAGCTGTGGTTAAAACATCCACCCCTCAAAAGGTGGAAGCTAACATTTAATAAACCATTAAGTTTGGAACCTATCCTTATACACATTAAAAATCACCAGCCACAAACTTTTGAAACTAAATAGTAATTTTTTTTTTCTTGAAATAAATTCAACTGAGACATACAATTAAGAATAATCAAATCAAATATATAAACAGGTACAAGCTTTCACAATGAGTAGAAGAATGAATATTTTAACAGACAGATGACATAGAGAAAAATTCTGCCACCCAATTAGTTCTATACTACTTTTTGCTGATGATTTACTCTAGCCTGTCTATAAGTAATTTTAAGTCCAAATAGTGGTTGCAAAATGCCCACACACAATTAATCTTCCAGCATTAATACAGTCCCTAGGTATACCACTCAAAAGGCAAGAACAGTCTAACAGTCCAGTAACTGCTCCTTGAATTTTGGAAATGTCCCTGAACTCTCAATTTTCAAAAAAAAGTGTACTCATATTAAATAATAATAGTAAACCTTTAGACAGAGCAGGCCATCTGCAGAGATTGCATCCTTCAAAAGAGTCCCAGTGAACTCTTTTCTGTTGCTTTGCAGAAATTCAAAAGTAAATCTTCATGTGCATCAATATTTAGTACTACAAAATGAACACCATTCAGTGTGTATATATATTTTTAAAAAACATTATTATTGAGTCAGAAATCAGTTCACTTCACTTCAAACTTCCAAATATGTAATGCATTTCACAGACAAGCATTATTCCGATATATGTTTATATTTCTTAAATATTGCATGTTTACTGTTTCATTTTCTTGATTGCTAAAAATAAACCTGTTTCCCTTTGTGAATTACAATATCCAGTACAGTGAAATTTACCAATCCTGCAACTCCCTTTAAAAATAGTTGCATTTTTTCCAGTTTTCTATAACTTGTCCCCTGAGACCAAGACAATTATTTAAGAACTGTTACACAAACGTGGATGATGACTGTTTTGAAGAGCCTTGCAGGTTACCTAAACAAGACAGAATGATGGCAAGTTCATCTAAAAATCTGTATTTTTCTGTATCAGATGTAAATAATTTTCATTTACCTGTTTCATTAAATTTGAATCAGTTTCAGTAATTTTTCAAAATGGTAGTTTTGATGGAAATTAGGTTTTGCTGGTTCTTATATTGGTGAAGTGAAAGGTGACATTTTTAGCAGAACTAAAGCAAATAACTTTTTGTTGGATTTAAACACTAATGGCCAAGTGATTGCTCAAAAAATGGAACATGCTTCTGGATGGCAGCTTCTTGCTTGTATTTGTGTTTATAACTGATGACCCTCATAATTTTGTATAAGAAACAGTCTCCAGTAGAGTTTTGTCAACTAGACACTGAAACTGCAAAAACTGCCTGAATATTATCACTGTGGTGAGTTATGTGATCCTGCTATAGTACCATTTCCTTTCTGGAGGCTAGAAGGGCTGAAGCTCTGTTAGTAGGCACCGGAAGGACAAGTAATGATATAGACACAAAAGAACTGGTGTATAAACAACCATACCATTTACTAGGATGGCAACAAATGCTGAAGCTACATACTTGCACTATACATTACAGCTATCACTTAGCTTTTACCAATAACTGGTGGCCTGTACCTCGGCTCTAGGTGATTGTCACTATTGAAGTGACACCCCAACCCCATGTGCAAAAATGGGAAAAGGGGTTGTGGATGTGGATATACCTGAAGGATCAGCAATATATTTGCTTTATATTCTTAATGCCAACATATACAACAGACCACATGCTCTTTTATTAAATTAATGGATGGACTGTTCAACTATCCTTCACCTATTATGTGACAAGATATTGCCTTTCTTATTTACTCAGAATTCTGCCTCTTCCATATTGTGGTTTTGGTCCTGGTCCCCTTCAATAAACACATCACACCGAATGACATTTGACGACTTTTATTAAAACTTTCATAACATAACTTTGTTCACCAACTTTATTATTTACAGCTGAACAAAATATCATTGATTCTAAACACAGCATAAACATCCTTGTAATGTTAATCAGGGCAGCGTACCTACTCACCCTGCCCCAGTAAGCAGCGTCCATACCTCTGCTAGCTTACTTTACTTATGAAGTGCCATCCTTGTAATGTTAATAAGGGCAGTGTACCTACTCACCCTGCTCAGTAAGCAGGGTCCAGACCTCTGCTCACTTACTTTACTTATGAAGTAGTGTGCCATCTCACTTCATACACCATTCATTGAATTACCTTCCACCAATAAGCAGTATCCTTACCTCAGCTTACTTATCTATTCAACAAGCTTCCTCCAGCTGCTCATTTTCCTTTCCCCAGCTCCTTGAAATGTACTTCCATACACCAGAGGGGGAACAGAAGAGGGCAAGCCTGTCCCTCTTCTCCACCAACCAGCCTGACCAGGCTGTTCTCCCTCCCTTCTACCCAAAACTGTTCAACCAACTACTTCCCATAACAGGAAGGGTTAAGCCAAACATCATTCGGTGTATTAAAACTTCCATAACATAACTCTGATCACCAAACTAATTAGAACTAGACACACAGCATAAACATCCTTGCAATGTTAATCAGGGCAGCGTACCTACTCACCCTGTCCCAATAAGCAGCGTCCATACCTTTACTTGCTTACTTTACTTATGAAGCAGCATCCAGACTCACTTCATTTCCCATTTACCCAGTAAGCAGCGTCCATACCTGGACTCGCTTACTTTACTTATGAAGCAGCATCCCATCTCACTTCATACACCATTCCTTGAATTACCTTCCACCAACTAAGCAGCATCCTTACCTTGGCTTGCTTATCTCTTCAGCAAACTTCCTCCAACTGCTCATATTCCTTTTCCCAAATCCTTGAAATGAACCCAGCCACTAATTCCTCCCTGACCATCTGGAATGTCCTGCCCTTTGTACAAGCCTGAAACAAATAACGCAACCTATCCACCAGTCTCCTACTCCCTGGTGTCTGCAACACACTTTGACAAAGCTAGCACCCCTACCATGTACTTTAATTATAAAGCTGCCCCCAAGAGTCTTGCAGCAAGCGACTAATCCTGCTAACCCAGCCTGACAACCAGCCAGATGTAACTCCATCATATCCACCCAGAAAATAGGCCTTATTCCCTCAGCCTTCCCCAGCTGAAATCATGATGCCTGCCAAGTTGAAAAACACACAAAAATCCCATATCCCTTGGATTTCCCCTTTAAAGCTTTCCTTCCCATGTGTCCTCTGTCATTCAATAATGAATTCAACCCTACACATCCGCTAGTACACCTCGAAACAAGCCCTGCTTACTTAACAGTAATCCACCTGTGTATTCTTTGCTTGCAACTCCAGGCAAACAGCATGCAACACCTTCGGATCACCAATTGATGCGACTCTCCTCACCTTTCACATCTGCAATACCCACCATTCCAGCCATGGGTACAATGTCCAAGATACGGTCATCCCTCATTGATCTGTAAAAGAAAAGAAACTGTTAATGCACTGCCATAAAACAAAATATATTAATCTTAAATGCTATCAAGAGAACCCACCACCATATTCCCTCAACACTATCTGAAGTATGAGTTAGGGCAACCCTTCTCTCTCTCTTTTTATATATATATATATATATCCCACTTACCTTTCCCATTGAAACTGTTAATAAGTTGTACACCATTAGTATGTGTACCACGTTCTATTCAGCTACCCCTTTACCTTGCAATCAATGCCCCCACCCGAGGAGCTCTAGAGACATGCCTATCCCCAACCTCTTTACTCAGATAATGTGAACAAAGCCCATATTTCTGCACCTTTTAGAGCAAGAAATGTTCACCAACCCTATTTAACAAAAGGGGCTGGGGTATCCTCTGTTATGGTATACAGTACAGTGCACCTCATTATCCCTTAACAAAGCACCCGGCTAAATAGCAAATACATCCTTGGGACTCCAAATGTGCCCTGCTGGACTAGCTTGCCTTATGTCTAAACACCAACCTTACCGTGTTGACCTATGTACCTCAAATTACACCTCCCACCGCTAACTCCAGTGTGCCTTAACTGCCCACACAAACAGATTACCTGCAACTCCATTGTGTACCATTCAAAATTAACCTCCCTACAACCAAAATCCATTACCTTTCAATCCCCATTTGTCAGAGCACTGACCATAGATCCTTCTGCTCTCACGTGTATGTGACAACCGGAACATACCTTGAAACAGTCTCCATCACCTTCTACCGCCTTTCCTCTCGGTCATCGGCCGATGCCTGCTTCATTTCCATACCTCGCAATCTGCAAAAGAACATGACTTAACAGCAGGCCTTTCAAAAGTGAACCAAAGGGGAACCTTTCAACCTTAAGCCTTGTGTACCCGCATGCCACTTAACACAGTGTCCCTTCTTATAACAACAAAAGCTGTAACTGCCACCTATGCTCAACCATAATGCTACTGAGCTTAGAACAGCATACCTCTTGAATTAGCGCCCCCTCCTTCCCCATACATCACCAAATGCAAGTTTAGAGTAACCAAAACAAAATAACTAAATGATGATCTTCATACCTTCTCAGCCCCCTACCTCCCACCTCCTAAAGCACGAGATCTATACAAAGCCACCAGTAAGCCTACGACAAAGCCCCAGTACAGAAACAATCGTAACTTAAAGGTCTTACCAACCTGAACAGGTTTCCAACAGCCTGAAACTCAATTAACCATCTTTATTTCTAAAGTTACTGTTAGTAGTCTGCCAATAATATGCCAGCCACCAACTGTATGAAAACGAACCACCATACACAGTAAAATCTGGACATTCCACAAGAATCTGGCCAGATAGGAGATATGGCCAGGCCCCCCACCTCGCACAGAAATCACCACTCCTGCCACTTCGGCAGCTCTTGTGACACACCGCCATATTGATTACTATGCTGAACTTTAATCGCACTTTGACTCACAAATACCATGATTTCGGTTGTCCCACAGAGTATCAGTGTCAAATTATACTGACCTGACATTAGCTTGCCTTGCCTCCCCAAATGTACTTAATCAGTATAGATTCAAATATCCCACCCTTCATCAGTTTGATCCAGGCTATCTACCAATCAGCAGCCCACATACCTCCACCAACAGAGGAAACAGATCAGATGCAAGTCACCCAAGGATCTGTGGCTCACAGCAACATCAACCCAAATGTTGAGCACTGCCAGCCCACCAGCAAAAGAGTGCTCATTTTTTTTTTTTTTTTTTTTTTTTTTATATCTGATGTCCCTCTGACAATGAAGCATGTAATCCCTGGAACAAACAGAGTCAAACTTGACAACCACACCATCCCTTCTTGTGCCTATATTCTACCATTGATACCCAAGAACACCAACTCAGTGCCACGCTCCTTCCCCCACTGCATGGCAAGAACCTCCCATGAAAGCCCATGAAAAACCCCACAACCACCATTATTCTTCCAACTTCCCAACCACCAAGGGTACACAACTCAACACCAATATTTAACTCAAAAGAAACTCCACCAACAAAATTCCTTCTGCTGTCATTTTATTTAACTGTGTGCTGAAAACCAACTTTTAACATGAATCAAAGTACGTTTAATACTCCATTGACATATATCTAAGAATCCAGGAGTAAGTCTGGCTCTGTAACGAAAATACCAACTGCCACCCTGAAGCCTCTGTTACTTCAATTGCGCAATACCACATAATTACAATTTCACAAGTCCACCATTTTGATATGATAAATCGTAAGACAGAACAGAAGCAACATTTGATCACCGTAAACGCAACTGTGTGTTCTACCTGATTTGAAATTGAGTGCATCAAGCAAGCTGACAGACTCCCACAAATCAAACTAAAGTGCACAGAATTCTTTATAGATATTGGAACAAATTGCATAAATTCCACACCACTAAATCATATGAAAATATAACTGTATTAATTATAGAGGCTTAAGTGGATTTAATACTAAACCAGGGCATTTCATCCCCTCAGTTCAGTAATTATCTGTTTACCAGAGCTCATAACTTTATTACTTGACTGTGGCAAAGTTTATCCAGTTTATGCCAGTAAGTAAATACATAGTTAGACAATTATGCCCCAGATACTAGAATGCACGCAAGCTATTTCATCTGAATAATCTATAAGCTATCGGAAACTATAAACTAATTCCCCAGTTGCAACTTGTGTAGGCCACATACAAAAGTGACTGTGCCAAAGGTGCAAAATGAGCCAGCCAGCACTGTGAACAATGGTCAACCCCTTACCATTACCGTAACTGCAACGATCATTTGCCAAAGCCCATGAACCAAGCCTCGACACCAACACTGCTATGCCTGGCTGAAGCAATACCACCAAGAGCCAAAATGCCCCAATATCAGGCCAGCAGGCCCAATTGACAAGGACAATGGTGTTAAACTCCAGGAAAGCACCGATTCGGGCCCCAAGCGCCCATTCCACACTCATGAACTCGAACCGGGTAAACCCCACTAATCCTCTCGGAACAACCCGATGCCCCCAATGAATGAATACCAATCTAAAAGCAACCAGGCCCAGCATAACAGGCAAACAATTTTGTGACACACTCACTCCTTCATCGTTCAGGCCCCGTGAGCCACCCACCAATCAGCAACATGCAACTAACCTTAAGGTGACTAACAAGATTACCCTTACAAAAGACCCCTCAAGCCATGGACACCTGACCAAACCATTCTAAAGCCATACAGCAGACAAAAAAAAAAAAAGGACATTTTTATTTTTAAATCAACCATCCACCTTCCTTCCAAGGCCTACCTCACCACACAACACGTCATGGACGTATCTTGCCTTAGCAAGTTCACGCCAAAATGTGATTGCTTTCCCAGCTACACTTGTCTAAACCTCTTAAGCCCCTCCCTACCCTTATCTCATTTCCTCCCAATCCTCCCTGCCTCCACTTAACCCTCTCACTTCCCCAAATCATGTAACACCCACTAATATCTATCTAACCTCTCATGAAGATGTCCCGGGCAACTTGGTTTCTTGCCAAACTTCATTTATATTCAGCAATTACAAAAACTGTTATGTCCACCCACTTAAGGTATTTTCAGACTTGTTTATGCAGTCCCCTAAAGATTGTGCTATTAATTTGCAATTTCTTCTGCAAGGGTTCTGATTTTACCCATTGCATCCCAGATTTTAACTAGTCATTTTAAAGATTGCATCAAACTGGGCAAAAAATAATGGCAATACTTTATTATCTCTCATATTTTTTTACTACTTAAAATTTAAAATAGCAAAGGGGGATGCATAAAAAGGCATCAGGGAGAGTTTATTTTCTTTGCCTTATATCATCTGATGATTAGTGATGTAAACTCGAGTGATGAGAACAAAAACAGAAGACACTGGCAAATGAAGAAAAAGCAATGATGAAGATAAAGTGAAAAGGGACAGATAATGAAAGAAAAGTAATTAGTACCAGAACACACAGAGAAAAGGATCTGCCTTCACTAGGGAGTTGAATAAATGAACAGTGATATAATACTAGTCCTTAAGGGGTAATATGGTACACAGACAGCAATGACAAGGATGCATACATTCCTGGTTGTTTAGTCTATAGGATGGCAGAAGGACAAAATAAGAGGGGAGGTTTAGCCCACAGTATAAAGGAAGGGATCTAACCATCAAAAAAAAAAAAAAAAAACAAACAAAAATGCGAGGGCACACATTATGCCATATCAGAGGTCAGATACATCATCACAATCTGAAGAGGGTTGCATACGTAATCTTTCATACTTATGAACCATGTTAATTGATGAAGCTTGAATACAGTCACACCAAAGAGCAGCAACATTCTTGATGTCCCAAAAATGCAGATCTTGAGCAGCAGGGGATAGAATCTCCCTGAGGTAAATCAGTCTTACAAAAGGCACTATGAAAAAGTAAGTAAGGGAATATGTTGAACTGGTAATGGGATGTTAATTAGGAGCAAATATCCACTAAACAGTGAGGCTCACTATCTATTATCTATAAAGCTGAATAAATCAAAAGTGATGTTTATTGACTTCAGGAGGGCAGTCTGGAAATATGGATATTACCTAAATGCTGTAGTGAAGACATAATGGTGGTGTGGAAGATTCACTGAAGCAGTCATTACTAAAGCAATAAGAAGCCATTGCATGAAACAAATATGAAAAACAAAAGGAGGTGGAGAAACACTTTGGATCTCAAATGAAGGACATCTAAAGTTAGGAAAATATATAACATTTAGGAAATATGAAAATACAGAGGAAGTAAAATAGAAACCAATACCATTTAAAATCAAGTCAAAGAAAAGCAAGGGGATGCATAAAACACTAAATCAGACTGGGAAGGGATAAACAGAATAGTATAGTGAAAAAAATCATGGCGAGTTACCTTTCAGAATCAACAAAAGCTTTCAGACACAGATGACTCAGAAATAAAGCTTTTATGGTTCCTTATTTCGGGATCACTACTAAATCCTGAATACTTACATTACTGAAGACCAGAATCTCTTGACCAGATAATTGAAAGACGAGAAGACCGGAAGACCAGAAGTGAGAATTTCAAAATAGCGAAGTACGGAGATGTCAGGAGGTTAGGTAAGTATCTATGTTTGGTTGTGTTGGTTAGGGGCTTTAGTGTGTGTGTGTTGTGACTGTGATGTGTGTGTGTGGGGAGAATGTAGGTGTATGGTGGTGTTTTTGTGTGTTTTTCTGTATAGTGCGACCTTGGAGTTAGAATATTTAAGTAGGTGGTGTGGGGGGGTGTAGTGTAGGTTTGTGTGTTTGTGTTTTGGGTGATGGTGTATGTATGTGTATGTGTGTGGTGTATGTTTAGTGTAGTGTTTGCTATTTCAAATTTCTCACTTCTGGTCTTCCGATCTTCTTGTCTTTTGGTTATCTGGTCTCGGGATTCCGGTCTTCAGTAATGTAAATATTCGGGATTTAGTAGTGATCCCCTTATTTTATATAGTATATGCAGTTGAGCAGTGTCTTGCATACACCCACATCTGAAAGAACTAGGGAAATCACAACGGCAAGCTTTATAAATCAGGAGAACATGCCTACAATGTTAGGTGCAAACATGATTAGATTGAGGACCATAGATGGCAATGGCTGTATGTCCCTGTGATGAATGGACATATAATTACATGTGCTGCCACCAGTTAATATGTGATCAGCAGGGATTACAGTGTCTGCACTGCTATCAGTATTTGAATATGCAGTGGAACAAACAGCTTAGAGTTTGACTATTATCATTGGTTCCCATTAGAATCTAAAGGACAATTTGCTTTAAGGGAATATAGTAAATGTGCACTCCTGCCTTGAGTAATAGCAAACACTTGTCACATCCATATTAGCTTCACAGTGTACGACTACAGATCAGAGTTATAACCGCTGGCTTTTCAGGATTTCATCTACATCAGATCAAGCCCAGTATCTTTCAGTGCAACCTTACCAATAGTAATTGAAGTATAACTAAAATTATTTTATAGATTTCTGCCATGTCAGACCAAGGCTAGTATATTTCAATGCAAACTTACCAAGAGTAGTTGAAAGGTACCTAGAATTATTACCATATAAACACACACACACACACACACACACACACACACACACACACACACACACACACACACACACACACACACACACACACACACACACACACACACACACACACACACACACATGGATGTGCATGCATACAACTTTTCATTACTGTAGCAAGTGCCTGTTTCATACTAACTCCTGCTACCCTAACTCATGATATCACCAGTTATTTATTTATTTGACATTTGTTAACCGGTTATGTCCAACTGAGTATAAGCCCATTTTCAGTGGAGGCCCATGGAGAAAAGATCCTCACAGAAAACTTGTTAAGTCCATGTATAACAATATGCACAGAAAAGTTTCAAATGCAAGTATATACTCCAGTACAGAGGTGACTGAAGATACAAATAAGATACTTAAATACAATAAACACAATACATGAATTATTAAATTCAGCAGGCAGTGATATAAAAGATACATGGTCCATGCTGGTTACTATAGTTACAACAGATGTCCAGAGGTAGTACAAAGTTTTGCAGGTAAGGAGGCTAAGGAGAAAACACAGTAGGAGATAAAATAGTCCAGCCAGGTAGAGAAGGTGAGTGAGGTACATATATGCAGTAGAGAATATAAAAAGAAAATTGGAAGGTAAAGAGTGCAATGCTAAAAAGAAGTAAGGGAGGTAGAGGATGGAAGGTTGAGAGAAATTAAGGTGATCAAGTGACAGAGAGTTAGGGTGGACTTTGGCAGGAGCAGATCCATGAGTTTAGTAACGTTTCTTTTAAGACCATTTTGAAGTTAAGTATTAGATATAGTTCTGATAGACAGGGGGAGATTGTTGCAGGCGAAGACCACAGAGTAGCTATATAGATGTTGGCTGATTTGTTTTTTTTGGGGTGTATTGATATCCAAGAGGAGCTGGTCTGAGCTCCGGAGAGAGTGAGTAGAAGTATAAAAGGAAATGAGGTATGAGATGGCAGGGCACTAGGTAGGTTTGTTGAGGATGGAGTGAATACTGAGCAGTTGAGGAAGTAAGAGCTAGTGGGGAAGTTTAAGCCAGCAAACCGATTTGACAGGCAGTGGTGAGAGTTGTAAGAGTGGTTTGTAGTGAATCTAGTGATTTTATTATAAGCGAGTTCAAGCTTAGACATTAGAGACAATTGTAGATTAGTTAGGCTTGGTGAGGCATACAGTAAACTGGGAAGAAGGTAGGCATGGGTGAGGGAGAGTCTAGAATCTTTTGTAAGGAATTTTTTGTTTTGATAGAGCAAGCCCAGTTTTTGGTGGGTCTTTTTTATGCAGTTATAGATGTGTAGCCAGTTAGTCAAAAACTAAATACAAAGAAATACACCTTACTGTTTACTCTTAAAATACACCAGACTAAGTATTCAAATGGTTATAATTATTTATGAGCAGTCATCTTTGAAAGGATGGAGATTACATAGTTTCATATGCAAGTCAAATGCATAAACTCTTAATCTCATAAATAACGCATCAGACAGAAGCATTTAAAAATTGAATAATTAAATGCTTTACTTGACATAAATAAGTTTGTTTTCTTTCCATGGAAATGTGCAGAGAGAAAAATGCTTAAACGAGATCAAAATAAAACATTCCAAAATGACAAGAGTCGCTCAGAAAAAATTACATCTAAACTAGAAACTACCTGTTTCTGGTTAATGATATGCAGTGCTTGTGCTTTTCCTGTTTTTTTTCAGTTCAAAATACAATTTCAGATTTTTTTTAATGAGAGTATAGTTTGAGTTGTCTTGCCAAGGGTATCCTCCATCAAGCAAAACAGTGTTAGTGTGATTTATGTACTTCTGTTACTTTTTGAATTAGCAGTCAGTACATCAATTAATAAATCTCCAAGCAAGATTTCATGTCTGAACTTAAAATATACCATTCTTGTTTTCACAACATGTGCATCATTTTGTGTGTGTGTGTGTGTGTGGGGGGGGGGGGGGGTCTTAACAACCTATTGTCCAAATAAGGACTCATCATCATGTGACCTAGCCAAAATATTCAAACTGTAGACTCTGGAATAATGCTAACACTCTGGAAGTAAGACTTAGTTCCATTTCCAAACTTCAACATATTTACTTAGTGGCAAATGTGGTTATATACAATTTTACAAATGTTCTTCTACGTATTGCACTTTTCTTAAAAAGCACATTTTGCTACAGTTTCTGAAATATTATTCATTGAAATGACACTAATAACTTCCTTCCCAGTTTCTTATAGTTCTTCACAGTCTCCACAATAGTAAAAGTGTGTGTGATATATAAAGTGCATAGCTGGAACACTTAGTTTAAGCAATGCAATATGAAATGTTACTGTCAGGGATCACTTCTATACAGAGTAGACACAAACACTATGTGTAAGTCATGTGTCGTGACAGAAGAATATCTTTGAGAAGACAAGGCTGATAAACAATTTTATAGATACAGTTTATGGTAAGAGTCCTGGTGGTAGAATGCACTATATCCTAAGTATTAAAATAGCGGTATGTATATTTTGTAAATGGACAGTCTGAATGACCAATCTGTTTCTTTTTTCTCCCATATTCAAAGTGAGATGAGTTTTTCATGTCATCACTGGCAGGCAATACAGTAGACACATCAGCATCATTAACTGCCATGGATTATAGCATCAAGCATGTTGTACCACTTTGGATGTTCAGTCTCTTACTTTGTGTGCCTACTGCAGTAGTGGAGGTCTTATGACGTGGACCTCTGACAGATCTGTATTCCCAGACAGAACCATTGTGTTATGTACAGTTGCACTACCAACAGAGCTGCCTTTTTATCTGAATATATGTCTAACTATATAGACACATATAGTTAGAGGCCCTTCTGTATAATACTGCATATTATATTAACTTTCCTCAAAATAGCAGTCTTGCCATTAAAAATCGTCATCATCCATATTTAGGTACCTGCATGTTTAAAATGCATATAGTTTTTTGTGAGCACATTGTAATGATGTTATTCCCATAAAAGAAGTGCTCATTCCAGTCTGACAGAATTAAATAACTCAGCACAAACCAATCACTGGTAATCCTTGACAGTGCCTTTACAGTGTGCTTGGCTGTTATTTGGCAGCAGATGGACTCGGGCTGCACTGGGTTATAACATGTTGGGACAAAGCAATTCATTAATGCAGAATGTTATGGCACAATGCTGTAATTCACATGGATATCCAGACTGGTGAAGACAGCAATTTTGAATAATATACTATGTAGTGGGTTACTGCCTCTTGCTCCAATCCTTTTGGAATTTTGTCTCCCATGTCACTACCTCTTCTATTATTAATTTGCCTTCTCAAACAACTTTCTATATATTCAGTAAATCTTAACAAGCTCTCTGCTACAGCACGCCATGAAGTATTAATTCAGGAGCTAAAAAGGCTTCCCATATCCCCAAGGTTCATTCTATAATTCCTTTTTGAACAAATGATTTGCATTTTAACATCCTTCACTCTGGGTTTTCTGTCAAGCTATCTTCAGTACATTTAATTATCCATTTCTTTGTCCAACATTCTCTGACTTCTGTATGGTGCTTCTAGTGGGTATAGGTTTCAGAAGCTTCACTGTGCTGTCTGTCCTTCTGTTCTTAGTGCATCTAATGATCCATATCCTTAGTCCAACATCATCTAACTTCTGCACAAATGCCCTTGGAGTATGGATTTCAGAACTTTGCGGTGCAAAAGTGTAGACCCAAGATGCTCAGTGCCTGTCTCCAGCCACCACCTGTATCAAAGAGCTTCAGCCATCTGTTGAGTTTTTTTCTAAAGAAATAACTCTGAATACTAACCTTAAAGAAATTTACTTCAGTAGGTCAGTGGCATGAAGGTTTGAAAGGTTACTGTTACAGCAGTCAATTCTTTGAAATTAATTTTATAAATCTATATTCTATTTTTAATTCATTTTTTCTACATTATCTGTATTCAGCTTAGCCTGAAAAATGCTGCTGTGATAGGATTTGACATTTAGGAAGATATCAGTAAAGCACCGAAGCAAAGCTACATTTGCTACAGGCAGTAGAACTGATTTCCAAGACAGTTCACATGGGGCATGTTAAAAAGTGTAGGTGTGATATGATGAATGTATGAATAGGTGGCATCAGGCTGAGCATCAGGCTGCCATGGGAAATTAAACTGAGCAATACAGCAATGCTTCATTGATGTCAAACTCTGTACTGTCAACAGCTGCAACACAGTTGTAATCTTGCTGCCAAGAAAGGTCACTATCCAGAGAAAATGGGTGGAGAGGACACATTCCTTTCAAAATATGTATTTCAGAATTATATATTGTACAAATTAAGGAGTGTAGACATTCAGATGTAGTCCCTTTAATTGCATATAATTCCATTTGTGAAGCTGTTTTGCTTTATCCATCATTTTGATTTTGCCTAGATCTTTACTTCTTTTAATTTCTCAGTTAAAAAAACAATTTTTACTTGCACAGTTTATTCTCTGTGACATTGCTTAATTTATGTTGATTCCTTAGCTTCTTTATTATGTTTTTATAGTATGTCTATATTTATAGAGACCATTGGTCATAAGTGCAAAAAAAGAATATATTTCTTTAATGGATAAAAACATAAGAAAAAAGCAACAAAAGGACAACTGTGCATCATGTAAGACATTCCTTTACCATGGCATATCTGTTGCTCTAAATAACTTGTCCACCATATAGAGTTACAGGAGAGTTTCACAATGCAAGATAACAAGCTGGGCCCTTAAGTGGAAGTCAAACTGTCTGACTTAGATGTTTTTTCCTTACATTTCTAATGTAGTTACATTGACCATCATAGCTGTCTGATTTTGCTCTTATTTCCTTATCAGTACTAATATAGTTAGATTAAACATCATCCACAGTTAAGTCACTGTTCCTCTGCTGCATTTAGCTTTTTGTGCCTCACTCTGCCTTCCATGATATTACCAGTGCACTTTCTGTTTGATTTGAGCTATGCCCACCAACATGCCATCCCGTACCATAAGTGGGTGACAGCAGACTTGACACTGCCACGTCACACTGTTCTCCTGGGTGTGGCATTGTGTCTGTGGTGGGTGGCAGTACTGTAGATGAGTGGTCCTATGTCTAATCCCTCCTCACACTGCTCTCCTGGGTGTGGCACATTGTCTGTGGTGGGTGGCAGTACTATAGATGACTGGTCCCATGTCTAAGCCCTCTGATAGATTGCTCTGTATGTCATCATGAGCAGGACCTTACAGAGACTTTGTGGGCTTTACTGTGGTATACTGAAGTATTGTGCAGGTTTGTGGCATTAATTCCAAGATCAAAGAACAGCCATCTTGATAAGTGAGGCCATACTGCCATTCCATATGTGTTTTGTATGATTTGGCATTGTACAACAAATTGCACTTTCTATACTACATAGGTATAGGCTGTGGTCATTATAATATTCCCTGCACATGCACAGGGTTTCTTTAGCCTGTTGAGCAGCACAAGACAACCCATCAAGATGAACAACATTATGTATCAGCTCCATGTCATAGGTGAATAAAACCTTTGCTGTGACTCAGGTGATTTATGTTCAACTACATACCAGGAGAAGCGGGCTGTGGAACATGCGGGAGACCACCTGATGCTAGCTTGCCCACCTTGGGGAAAACCATCGAAGTCTGCAGTCCTCCTGACACCCATTGGATTTTTGTGAAACTGAAGCACAATGGACCATGATTTATACCTGGATATGCCAAGCAATTCAGTAGCACTGTAGTTGCTTTCAGTGGTCAGGTGGAAGCACCCAACTGGCAGGCAGGCAGGTAGAAGCATACACACATCAGTGGGCCTGTCCTGCAGGCCCTATTTTTGTGACATGCATGCTAGCCTTCAGTGATATGTAGAAAGTTACAGCACCAAGAAAAAATCCAGAGTAAAGTCCTTATTTAAAGCTGCCCTGTAGTTCCCCAGTATAAGGATAATTTAGTTCTTGGGAGTTTAAAAGCAGACCTTAAGATTTCTGAGGAAAAATATACTTTGGTAGCAGGGTTGATTAATATAGTGCCACTGTGGGTTAATGGAAGAAAAAAGAAAATAAATATGTATATCCATGCACGTGTGGTACAGATTTCATGGTGGAATACTGTGCATGTGCACTAATTGTGTAGTACTGCACACTAATTCTATAGTATCATTTATAGTGAACTGCTCTATGATCACAGTCATCACAGTGGCATGTCCACTACATTTTGGGATGTCTGAGGCATGAGCCAGGTTCTACAAGTTGTGTACTAAGATTGGTATCCTCTGTATATCATTCAGCTTGGAATGTAGTCAGCTGACTGTCCTCCATTGCGCATCAGCTGCTTGTGTTGAGTTTTCTGTACAGTAATGTGATATTCACAGAACTTCTAGTTCAGCATCAATGAAGTCTGGGGCTTGCATGTTTAAATATTTTATATTTAAGACTAACCATTTTAGCTAAGACTGAAAAGTCTTTGACATCAGTGAAACACATCCTTACACAGATATGCTGTCAACATAATCATGTGCATAGATGTTGTACTATAAACACTAATGCTGCTTCTTATGTTTTGTCATATTCATTTTAATGCATCTTGAATCACATGTATGGCTGTGTAGCGTTATGGGCATGAGTCATTTTGTGACCCACCTTGTACCACTAAAGTAATTCTCATGCCATAGTGCTTTTCTGAACAGCTTTTTAAAAAATGTATGGCTATTGGCTAGTTGTAAGACTCATCACAACATACGAATCCTGGTGGAAATGATACATGTTTGCATCTCTACTTGGCTATGATGCAGGTATCACTGCTACATATTGTGAAATGTAACGTGTGTAAGTGTACATATTATATTTCCCAATATGGGTGCCTGCTATGTATGATCACCTGTTATCATCTGATGATAATAACTGCAGAAAACAACGGTCTGTGATTTTACAGGAATACAGTGAGGTACAGATACAGTGTGACTCATGTGCTCTACAACAGGCTGCATCTTAAAACCTCACTAATACATAAACCCATTAATGCTCACTGCACACAGCAATCAACATGTCCATTGTAAATCCAACATTACCCGCAGGAATAAATCTTGGTACTGCAAAACAGATGTCACGCAAAATACAACCAGAACTCTGTGTAAGCAGGGGCTACCAGAGACACATAAAATAAGACCAGTGTAAAAATACCAAAGATAAAAAATACAACATACCTTAAACAGCTGATCCCAATGTGTCAGGTACCGAAAGACTTGCTCGTCCTCTAAGGCCTGCGTATAAAGCAGCCTTACGATGGAGAAGCGACCAAGTCTTTTAGCATTGGACCGAATGTATAAGCTGCTTTCTGTGTTGTTTCCTATACAAAAGCTGCATCAAAAGTAATTTAGACATTGAGTCAGCTGATTTTAGGTGTATGTAACCTTTTTTTGTTTCCATTTTATATGTGACAGGAAGCCTTTGTTTACACATTAAGAGTATAGCTAGTAGCTGAACAGTTTGTGAATTCAAGTAGCTGCACGTTTGGAACCACAGGCAGTGCAAAATCCAATAGTAAAGGCAGAAATGAAAGGTACGTTTCAGTGATGTTCCATGTAAGCATCTGTACATAAATGCCCTATGCATGAGTAATACACCAGGCAAACATCTTCTATGTCACATAATAGGAGGAAGGAGACTAAATTCCTTTCTTGCAATGCCATTGTTTAAAATAGTAAGTGATTTATTTCTTTTTTTTGTAATGATGGCATTGTATAGTGGCAATAATTTCCAGTCATGGATTGCTGCTAAAGCGTAACCTCGTCACTGTGCATTTAGATATACATATGCTTTTTCTGCTACACTGTATAATTTCAAACATTACCTGCTGATGACCTCTGTGTCTGTTTAAGCCTTTACTTACTGGTATTTGCCTTGTGCTAGGGCTGTGCCTGTAAAGTATCCATTTTGGATCAATCCACCACTTTGGATAATAAACATGAAATAAAATAACTAACAGTAATAATGACCATCCTACTAAGATAAGGTCACTAACTCAGTGACTTCATCTCCAAACCAGTACCTCAGATACTTCAATACAAAACAGTTGGTATAATATATGATGCTCTTGCAATATATTTTTATGACCAGTTTACAAAAGACTAGAGACTGTGTTGAACACTAATTCATTATTCAGACCTAACAGACATCATGCCAAAATCCCACTATGACAATATTTTAGAGAAGATATCCATAATATGGACACACAGTTTGCATAAGTATTTGTTGTATGATGTGACAGTTTAGGAATAGCTGTCACTGTTGTTATACATTTGTCTCTGACTTTTAAGAAGGAACAGAATAGTGCCTATTGTATTGTGGTATAATGACAACACTGATGAATAAAATAATTATGCAGGGTGTTTTCAAATGATATTAACAAATGCTAAATAAATAAAAAATTAGGTAAGGCTAAACTCATTTCTTATATATATATATATATATATGGATCTAGGACGTTTGCTCCACTGAGCAAACGGACACACTTTAACGAAAGTGCTTTTATCGAAAAAGTGCTTTTGTTAAAGCGTGTGACAAAATAAAAAAAAAAAACGCTACATTTACATTTTAGCAGGGGGGGCAAAGCCCCCCTGTACCCCCCTACTTTAATATTCTCCCTCCGAGACCACACTACAGTGGGGAAAAGGAAAATTTCCCTTACCAGCTCCGTAGTATAGCCTCGGCAACAGTCATACGTACGTGAAAGTGCTTCTTCGGTGAAAAGCACTTTCACGTAAGTATGCCCGGCTGTTTGGATTTCGGTCATTTGCTCAGTCGAGCAAACATCTTAGATCCATATATATATATATATATATATATATATATATGTATATATATACATATATATATATATATATATATATATATATATATATATATATATATATATATATATATATATATATATATATATATATATATATATATATAGATATAGATATATATATATACACACACACACACACACACATATATATATATATAGTTCCCCTTCAGAAGATCGAATTACTGAGAACTCGAAATTCATAAGCTTGAAGCCAGAATCTCGAGTTTTCAGTAACTTGAAATTCTGCAGGGAAACAAAAACAACTGAAAAACATTTTTCTAAGGTTTTTTCAGGGGGGCAAGCCCCCCTGCACGCCCCCCTTCTTAAATATACAAAATCTGAGATCGCACTTCAGAGAAGAAAAGGGAATTCTCCCGTTCTGCACTATATTTATAACCGCATAACAGGAGAATGTCCACTCCTCCGCTAAAGTCCGGTCACACAACTCGCATATTACACCAGGAACGATGCAGGGGGATCTAGCTCCCTGCATACACGTAAGTACATTTCTTATTTTTTTACTTTTACAGCTTCCCTTTACAATTTTGAGTTACTGAAAACTCGAGATTCTGGGCTCTAGCTTATGAATTTTGAGTTTGCAGTAATTCGATCTTGCAAAGGGGAACTCTCTCTCTCTCTCTATATATATATATATATATATATATATATATATGGGTCCATGTCATATGGTCGACTGTTCATTTGACTGAAAGTTCATTTGGTCGACAGTTCATTTGATCGACAAGAATTTGCCCCCTTCCCCAATGTTGTGCGACCCTGGAGTTGATATATATAGTTAGGGGGTGTGTGCAGGGCACAGCCCCCCACATTGGGGGGTGTGGGGGGCGAAGCCCCCCACCTATAATTCTTGTCGATCAAATGAACTGTTGACCAAATGAACTTTCAGTCAAATGAACAGTCGACCATATGACATGGACCCATATATATATATATATATATATATATATATATATATATATATATATATTCACTTTATAATCTCGAAATATTGAAAGGTTGAATTTCAGTATGTCGCGACCATAAAGTCGAATTCACAAAACACAGACAGATCAAAACTGTGAAACTTCAAATCGCGAACACAAACCATACACCACACCACACATACACCACAATACCCACACTACAAAAAAAACCCACACACAAATATAACACCACACATCTACAAACCTACACTACACATAAGCAGGGGGGCAAGCCCCTCTGCACCCCCCACTTATATATACTAACTCTGAGATCGCACAAGCAGATAAAGACAGTAAACTCACACCCAGACATTCTATAGTCCCTCTTTAAGCTAAACTATCTATCTCCCCCTTGTCTTTCAGAACCTGAAAATGAGGGAGAAAGCATACTCCATACCTAAGATATCTACTGGCAACTTGGGTACTATCTTGACAGAAATAAAGTTTGCAGATCTTTGAATCAAATATTAATTTCTTATGAAGGTAAGAGGAAGGGAAAATCTGTGTTAAAACAGACTATTTCCAAATGGTTGTCTAAAGCTATTACTTTTTGTTATGCTCATCATAACAAATCTATTGCAGGAAGGGTCAAGGCCCACTCTACCAAGGCCTTAGCTTCATCTGCGATTTTTGAAAAGGGTTGGATTCTAGAAGTATTATAGAAACTGCTACTTGCTTCTCTGTACATACTTTTACAAAGTGCTGTAAGTTTGATCCCTTCTGTAAGATAATCTGTTGTAGTATCACTAATAAAGGAATTGTATAATTCACAAATGAATAACGAAGAAAATATTATAATACTTATTAATATCTAAAATGCTTGGGCATGTGCAGGATAAGAAAACTAGAGCAGAGACAATAGGGTTTGGTATGCTATGATCAGGAGCATTAAACTACCAATAACCTTTACAACTGATAGTTGAGACGCTAAAGAAATAATAAAAAATATTGAAAATAAGTATTAAATGAAGGTGTGGGTAAAGTAGCCAGGTTTGTAGATAAAAGAGCTAACAACCTTAAAACATTTAGTGAGGGGAGATAAGGATAAAAAAAAGGTAACCTAACAACCAAAATGGTGAACTCAGTCATGTTTCATGTGCTGGCATTGAAAATATGTGGCTAGAGCCATTATGTGGTTAATTTATTTAAGGGTACCAGTATGTGGGGGCAATAACAAATAGACTTGTGAGACTAGAAATGTAGTTTATCATGTGAAGTGTACAGCCTGCAAAAAAAAAAAATTCTGTTTGCAAAAGTAGAAGGAAACTTGAGGACAGGGTACCTGAATATTTAAGGAGTATTAAAAATAGAACTGATAAAATGCCCTCTCCAAGAAAAGTGTGGACAGTGTGTTAACTTTAAAAGGGTTATATTTTTTGTTCTTTAGAAAGTGGAGGGTGATGTGTGAGATGGAAACTCGGATTCTTTGTTATTAAAGAGAGAGTTCTTTGACCATTTCATTTAAAAGTTTTTAGAAAAACAGGGTTGAATAGGGCCATTAATTTAGCTTCTTTTTATAGTTGAGTGATTTGCATGTTTGAAGCTTTCTATCAGTTATTATTTGTCCCATGTTTTTAAATCAAGCATATTTAATGATGTCATAAATGAAATGCTGTCAGATTAAGTTCTTTTATGTTAATGGAATAAGAAGCTCTTACATTTGATTATATTCTTAATGCAGGAGTGTGGCCAACTGGCACCAGTTTTGCACTTTTTTTATTTTGCTTGTTGGTTTGTCCTTAGCTCAGACAGTTACTTTTGTATTTCAGTGATCCAGATGTACCATTATCAGGCCAGCCTTTTGAATAGAAAAGGCCTGAATACTTGGCATGCATAGATGTAATACAATACCTACAATGAAGAGAATAGTTATTCAACATTTGAACTTCTGGCAAGGGAGATTATACAGCGGATATAAAAAGTTTACACACCCCTGTTAAAATGCCATGTTTTTGTGATATGAAAAAATGAGACCACAATAAATCATTTCAAAATATTTTCCACCTTTAATGTGACCTATAACCTGTACAATTCAATTGAAAAATAAATCTGTTAGGGGAAAAAATATAAAAAATAAAAAACGTACACTACGCTGGTTGCATAAGTGTGCACACCCTTAAACTAATACTTTGTTATGTGTGCACACCCTTAAAATAATACTTTGTTGAAGCACAAAGAGACACATAACTAGTCAGGCTTAGTACAGGGGCATAACCAGTGTGTTCTGAGGAACACTTTCAATTTGTTTTTGAAGCAGGATAGTGAGGGAAGTGAGGAGAGTTCACTGGGGAGGAGATTCCAGGCTTTTCCAACAATATTAGAAAAGACGGAGTCGCCAGCCTTGTTGTTTGGTTTAGTGGTATGTACTAGAAGTCTCTGAGAAGACCTTAAGGATTTCAGGTTTTTATAGGGAGTGATGAGTGTGGATAGAATAGGAGTTTTGGAAGGTTTGTAAAGAGTGTTATGGGCTATAGACAGTTGATGGAATTTAATCAGATTTTTAAATTAATGCAATGGTGGGTTCTAAATTGGTTGCCTGTAGCAAATCTGGCAATGTTATTGTAGGACATTTCCAATTTGCTAAGATTATTTTTAGCTAGATTAGTAAAAATGGTTGAGGCATAAAGAAGTGATGAGATTAGATGAGTGTGTGCTATAGTGGTTTTAGCTGAAGGTAAGAGGAAGGATTGTATCCTATAGAGAAAGCCTAGTTTTTTGTTGACAGTTTTTATAGTATTGTTAATATGGATATCAAAGTTCATCTTGTTGTCAATGGTGATACCCAATAATTTGGTGGTTGGTTCAGGGGATATAATAGTTTTATTGGTAGAGATAACTGAGAAATCAAGAGGATGGGACTTATTAGTGGGAGAGAAGAGGAGGAGTTTAGTCTTTTTGGGGTTTAGGAGAAGGCACCTATGTGTGAACCATTGCTCAACTGTGTTAAATACTTGTTGGGTAAGAGATTGAAGTTCAGAAGAGGAGGTGGCTGAGCATCTCAGTGTGGAGTCATCTGCATATTGTATGCATGTGGCTTGGGGGATGGCAAGGTGAAGGTCATTAATAATTATGGAAAAAAGTAGAGGTCCTAGGATGGACCCTTGAGGGACACCAACGTTGATTGCCAGGTGAGTTGAGAGAGACTTGTGCCATAGTACGGCCTGTTGTCTTTTATCAAGGTAGGACTGGAACCACTTTATAGAAGATGTATCTAGTGACAGGGATTTCAGTATTTTGATGAGAATTTGGTGATTTACCATGTCAAAACCTTTAGACAGGTCAATAAATAGTGCTGAAGAAAGCTTGTTAAGATTGTGGTTTTTGTTGATACAATCTGTGAAGGAAAGAAGGGCAGTAGTAGTGCTATGTGATGGTCTGAATCTATGTTGACAGTTGGAAAGTAAATTATTTTGGGTTAGATGGTCAAGTAATTGTCTGTGAATGCATTTCTCCATGATCTTTGCCAAAGGAGAGAGAAGGGCAATGGGGCGGTAGTTGGGAGAGTTCAGTGGAGTGTCCAACTTTATTGAGGGGGATAATATGGGAAATTTTCCATAAACTGGGGATATGACTTTCAGTAATAGTTCTATTGATCAGAATAATAATGGGATAAGCAATAGCTTTGGTGGATTGTTGTAGGAATTCAGCAGGTTGTTGGTCTGCTGAGGGTGAGCATGGTTTTAGTTTCTGTAGAAGGGTTAGAATATATGTTGTTGGGACAGGTTGAATATGAAAAGTAGGGGGTGAGGTTGATTTATAGGAAGGTAGAGTGAAGTTATTAGGTGATAGTTGACTAGCTAGTGTTTGTATAGCATCAGTAAAAAAGGTATTAAAAGCATTAGCTGTATTCATTGGATTTTTGTGGTCAGTATTTTGAGGGTTTGGAGTAGTGGATTGACCTGGATGGAGTAGTTGGTTAATGCTACCCCAAAATTTTTGTAGGTTGTTTTGATTAGCTTGTTGGGATTGTAGGTAGTAGTTTCTTTTATCAGATATTATAGCTTTCTTGGTTTCATTTATTAGCTGTCTAAATGTTAGTTGGTCTATAGGGTTTTTAGTCTTCCTCCATTTTGCCCAATGTTTGTTTCTAAGATTTATTTTATGTTTGGTTTCTTTTGAAAGCCATGGAGCAGATTTGGTTTTAATTCTAATTAATCTGGTTGGAGCATGGTGGTTAAGAATGGTAAGAAAGTTGGAGTTAAAATAACTAACGGCTTCATCTAAAGGGAGGTTTTGTAAGGGAGACCAGTTGCACGCTCTTAGTTCCATTTGGAATAGTTCAGGGTTAAAGTACTTTTTAGCTCTGATGTTTTTGACAAATGTTGGAATGGGAGAGTTGATTTTATGTCTGATGATATAGGTAAGAAAGTGGTCACTTAAATCATCAAGGAGGGTTCCTGAGTCATAAATGTGAGGAGGATGGTTTATGAGAATCCAGTCTAATAAGCTTGATTTCTTGTTAAATTTATTTATCCTGGTGGGGGAGGTAATGGTTTGGGAATATCCATATAGGTTAATATGGTTTGTGGGGAGGCTGCTGCAGTAGCAGCTCCAGTCAATGTTTGTGTCGCCTAGGATTATGGTTTCTTGAGACAGGTTTTGGGAAAGCCAGCAAAGTATGTTTTCCATTAAACTTAGTAGTATGATCATAGTTTTGGGAATGTGTTTCTGTACATGTTTGGTGAAAACAGAACAGTGTACTATACTGAAGTGGTTGAAAAATACAGTTTTGGATAAACTATCTATAGCTTACAAAAAACAGCAGCAGCATAGATGACAGGGAACAGGGCTCAGTCATTGCATCCATGGTTTGGTGTGGTGCATGCTTGTGTATGATTTACATTCTGACACACAAAATTGCCCTCTCTCATATATGTAACAACTACAGTAGTGCATTCAGTACAGAGTGCCCGCAGGCTACAGTCTCTAGAATCAAGCAAATAGAGCTGTCCTCTAGAAACAATACTGTGCCACGTCTTGGTGTTTGTAGTCAGTGAGACATTTGATCTAGCATGCTCTTGGCTACATCAGTCCCAGTATGGCTTGCTTGTACTATTGGGCATTGGCCTGTTAAAAGCCATCTGTGTTACTGCTGTACATTTATTTAAGCAGAGGGGCCACATCTGTAGATGTACATAGATGTAGGATGCCTAGAGACAAATTTCTGTTTATATATGCTAGAAAGATTGGAGACTCTCCACTGTACTAAAGTCAGCACACTGTGGACATATGAGAAGACAAAAAAAATTGCATTTTACACCAAACATACATAGTAGGAAACCAGCCTTGATAATGTTGGGAACACAGCATTATAAAAACTAAGTTTAAAGAGCAGCAAGACATAGTCCCCAGAAGTGAGATCCTTCAAAGTGAGAAAATACAAATGCTAATAACATTATTGAGCTACTTCATAGGCTTCTAGGTTCATAGGTTGTTGCTAAATTTATGATTGCTAGGCCAACAAGAAGCTTAGCCTCATCATCCAAGTACAAGTAATGCATAGTAAGACCCATGAGGTTTTTAGCAAAATTGACTAACTGTATTATTTTCCACTGACGGTAAGCCTATCACTAATACATTAGATATCGATATAATCCAACTCATATTGTAGAATTTGGGTATCTGAAGGTAAAGTGATGACTTGTTCCAATTTAGAGTCATCAACAAATTTGGTTAGCTATAGAAGTTTAACACTTTGTTTGACCTTAGAGAAGTAGATGCTAATGAAGACGAGAACAGGACCCTGCTGGACACTGGTAGTGATGTTTCTTTGGTGGTAAAACAATAAAATAAAAACAGAATATAATCATGATGTGTATTTTAATTCTTTCTGGTCTGTCCACTCTCTACCAAGATAGCTATATTATGCAGTCTAAATAAATAAGATACTGAAAGGGGAACTACGACAAAGTAAATAATTCAGTGATTATCTCAAGAAGAGCTTTGTTTCTAGCTCCACCACTTCTGTCTTACTATCAATCATTTTTCACTTTTTAGTAAAGGTGTCAAGTTTGTACCTAAAACTTCACCTAACATCTCAGACCTTTTAATAGAGTTAAAGCTTTATACTCAAAAATTGAACTTAGCAGTTCAATTCAATGAGCAACCCACTAAGTCAAATATGCTAACCTCTGCCACCCTGAGAAAAATAAATACATTTAACCCTCCTTTAAATCCCATTATAGCAACATTTGAGAAATGCTCTATATAAGATTAATATGCAGATTTTCAAACTAGGAGGCATTCTGCTTATGATTTGATCAAAGATGAACAACCCGAATCAATTAAAAAATAATAATACTATTAGGATTATGAAGCCCAGTAAGGGAGGTGGGGTAGTTATAGCTGACAAACTAGACTATGTGTGTAAAATATTTTATTACAAGATACAACTAGGTACACTACAGTTCAAAAAACAAAATGAATGTAGCCTACAGAAAGATAGATATTTTTCTTGAAAATTGCTTAACATAAGGCATTGTCTCTTATGAGACTTACAATTTTCTTTCTATAAAACATCCATTTATATCTGCTGTCTTTGGAATCTCTAAAGTTCACAAAAACATGAAAGATCCTCCTTATAGACTCACAGTTTCTGCACATGTCCAAAATGTAATATATATATATAGACCGTACACTTAAGAATATATTAAAATCAGTTCAAAATATTTTGAAGGATTCTTGGCATATTTTAAGTAAGTTAAAGCATTATTATTATGATGATGATGGCAACACTTTCATAACAATCAATGTGACTGATTTATTTACATGCATTCCACACATGGAAGGTTTAGATCTTTTTCACTTAGCTTTATTAGAATTCACCTAATTAGAAAATTGTTTAATTAGATTTTTGATTGATTGTTTAGAAATCGTACTTGAAAATAATTTTATTTGCTTTGAAGGTGAGTAGTTTAGGCAGGTACAGGGAGTGGCAATGGGCGCAGCTTGAGCTACACTCTTTGGAAATATAGTGCTGCATATGTGGGAGAAAAAGTATATATTGAACCCAGTGTACTTAAATTATTGGAAACTTTATTTTAGATACTTAGATGATTTATTTCTACTCTCGGCTGGTTCAGAAGAAAGAATACCTGAATTTATAGAATGTATAAATAATAAAAATATTTTTTTAAAATGGACTTTTCATGGTCTGATATATATATATATATATATATATATATATATATATATATATATATATATATATAAAAGATACATTCTCAAATACATTTACATTTCAAAAGCTGCCATCCACATGCCTGCAAAAAAATTGTTTGTTAAGGGCAGTTAGTTAGGGCAGCTAGAATGTGTTTATAACTTTGAGTCATTTTTAATTTAAAGTGAAAAGATTACAAATATGTTTTTAGAAAGAGGGTGTCTGTCCACTGTGCTAGAGAAGATAGCTTTGGGAATTACTAAAGGACAAAATAATATCCCTCTCTTTGTTTCAGATTTTGATAGTAAATCCTGGACTTTAGCAGTTGGAGACAACACAAAGTTTACTAATGCAATGGTCATCATTTTTGATAGTGTTAGACAGTATGTCAAAAACATTGTCTTAAACAATTGGAACCTGATTAAAATAGACCCAAATTTACAATATTTTGTGGGCACTTTTCGACATTTTACCTATAAAACAGATAAAAATCTTAAAAAATGTGTTCAAGAAACCTTCCAGCCCCTTTATATGCAACTTTATAGCAGAAACACATAAATGCGGAGCCTGCTATCAATGCACTTTTATTTTAGAGGAAGATTTTTTCATGTATGTTAGCCAAAAGGTTTATTTAGCCAAAGGTAATTGTTCCACAAGGGGATTAGTGTACATTGGTAGGTGCTCTAGATATCAAAACTTTTATTTTGGCAAAATGGAACGATGTTTTCATAGTTGTATTTATCAACATAACTATGACATCTCAACGAAATTTTAAATAGTTCTTTAAACACACATTATCATGTTCACATTATAATAAACTGCAGTTTGGTATTCTTGAGATAGTCTCAAGAAATGAAAGAGGAGATTGGGAAACTGTTCTAGATAATACAGAATTAATTTGGTATCTAAAGTTAAATGCCCTTAACCCACCTGGTTTAAATGAATGTGTTTCCCTACTCCCTATTTTAAAGCTGAGGGTTAGGAAATTATAGATTTTAAGTTAAGTTTTAACAGTTACTCGTGCATTTCATATTTTATACAATGTGGATTTTTTATATTTTTTACAATATAGATTTATACATTTATTTATTACAAGGAATGGTTTAATTTAAGAAAAAAAATGTTTTATTTATGTTACATTGTACATTTTTGCCATTGGATCTATCAGATGGAATATGCAAATATCTATGTACGAGTTTTAGTAGCTTGAATGCAAATTTGCTTCCAATTATTTTTAATTAGTGTTTTATGGTGTTTTGTATTATTTAAACAGTTAGCTTGCTTGACTTCATGGTTCTTGTGAAGCTCCGACTGTTGAAAGGGACGAAAGCACTTAACCTATGTCTGACCTTGTTTTGTATTACAAATTAATTTTTTTATCTGCATGGATGGCTGTTTTTATTTTATGAGTATAAGGGAAACAGTACATAGTTTAGGGTGGACACTGCATGAGCCTAGGTGTTTTTTGGTTATTGGTCTTATTGTGGCTGCATGGACAGACATTTCTTATGTTCATACTTAGAGTTTACAAGAGTTCAATTATAGCAAGTCCATCAACATTCCATTATAGAGTTTTTTTTCTTTTCTATGTACTTGCAACTTCTGAGAAAAATATTCTGCCAGCATTCCATAGGGAATGGTATGCAAACATAGTTTATGCTTCCACTTCTGAATTCACAAATTGATCCTGTTTTATATCCTCATTGGAAAGAAAATGAACGAAAAGTAATGAAAAAACACTAGCTTATCACAGAATGTTCGTGATCCACTGGTCTGCAAAGCAAAACTCAGGACATAATTGTAGATCAGTCTTTATATTGAACCTAGCCAACCACTGAAGCTAGACAGCACATGCATATAAGTTACTGAGTATGTGTAAGATCAGTGCCATTTTGTGTAGTCAGTCAGTGTGAATGTAATTTTGAATGGAGATGCACGTGTGTGTGTGTGTGTGTGTGTATGTGTGTGTGTGTGTGTGTGTGTGTGTGTGTGTGTGTGTCTGTGTGTGTGCGTGTGTGTGTGTATGTTAGAAGTAACAAGTCAGCCAGTAAGCATATGAAGTACAAAGTATATGTACAAGTTACAGCTCCTGATGTGTGTATGTATAATAAATGACTTGAATGCATACCCAGCCTCAGTGTCTCAACTGAATACATGAGACATGCATCAAGGTGTCAGAATGGGATTCGAATCTGAAGCAGCTCGCAAACCATGAGGCACACAGTTAGAAGTGGATTAATATCCAGTAGTGAACTCTCAAACAGGGCAGTAATTATTCAAAGTTACTTAAACTTATTTCAAATGATTTTCAGTCACAAAACATGTGACGTAGCATTCAAAGTATTCAAAATAATTTCTGAGATGTTCAAAATGTCTGAGATAGTGGCATAATATTTAAAGTGTTTGAAATAATCTGACGAAGTGTTTGAAACAAAAATGCTGTATTTTAATTGCATTTATGTGTTTACTTTGTGCTTTGTGCACATATTAAATTGGTTTTAAAAGGCTTCCGGCTGGCTTCTGGTCTGTTGGTACCTTGGATTTGGTTAATAATCTCTGAAGTGTTTAAATTGTTTGAAAAGGGTAAAATGTCAGAATTTTTTCACGTCTGACTTTTTTTGCAGTAACTAAGACTTTTTGTAGTGTCTGAAGTGTGTTTGAGGTATTTGCAGTGTTAAAGTAAAGCATTTTCAGAGAGGTTGCTGTGCACTTAAGCAAATTTACAAGTACCAGGCCTATACTTATGTTTAAAAGAAATCTGTTGTTATGGCAGAGGGATTACACAGATCATTGAACCACTGGTGTTTAATAATAATAGTGGTTAAGAAATAGTGAGTGTTTGAGCAAGATTATGATATTTTCATATTGGCTGCATTTTCTTTTTTTTTTCAAAAACATTTTTATTTTGTTTTCATTATAAATATACACAAATGTAGATATAACAAATACAATAAAACAATAACAAAACTATTTACAATATTTACATTCATCCATGATAAACAACCATTTTATTCATGAGAAGTATCAGTATTTGTTCAAAAGGTTCTCCAATTTTTGCCATGCTATTTATTATGAGTAATGTTATGAGTTCTATAACAAATATTTTGCAGTTCTTTTTTACAAACAACTTTTGCTAAATTAATAAATTCTTTAAACATCAAATCTTGTTTACTTTTCCAGTTCAAAGTAATAACTTTTCTGGCAATTGCATAAATTGACAAGAGTAACTGAATCTGAGATTTAGGTATTACATTAGGTATAGGAACACTGAATAGAATTAGTGAGTTAGAAATATGACAGTTATCAGACCATAAAGCCTTTACAAAATATCTGATGTCTTTGCAGTATTGAAAAACATTTCTACATTCCATGAACATGTGAACCCAGTTAGCCTCTAATAATTCATCACATTTCCAACATTTACTTTCACTGTTTTTGAATATAAGATTTATTTTATGTGGAGTATAGAAACTCCTATTCATAAATGTCCATGTATACAATCTCCAATGTAATGAAGAAGAGGTACTATACGTAGATTTCAATAACAGTTTTTTGGATTCATCAGATATTTGTCTTCCATTAATCTTTACATAGCAATTCCAAAAATCTGAGTCAAACTTTAGAGTGTCTTCTTTTAGTATCTTATAGACAGGTGAGATACTTAATTTTTGATCATCTGTCTTTTGAAGACACCTAATAAAAAGCTGGATCAAACTAGGTATAGATTCAGTCTCTAGGTTGATTGATACTCTCATTTTGTTTTCTATAAACTGCTATAATGAGTGTATAAACAACCAACTGTCTTGACTATTATCACAACTACATAGAAGAGAGTTTAGTGGTTTAATACTCTTATTTTCAATAAACTGATGCCAGAATATCAAGGTATTTTCCTTTCATTTTTGCATCGCATTGATGTTGAAAGAATCTAGGCAATCAGGGGAGTATGCTATAGGGAATATAAGAAATAGGAATTGTTTAATGTTGTAATTACAATCAATTATATTTTTAAAGTTATTAAATATTTGATTAATGCCATAAGAAAATGATCAAACTTCTTATTAAATAAACAAAATTCAAGTAAAAGCCAATGAACTCTACTTATTCTGTATTGTTCCTTAAATTGATTTGCTATAGTTCTGACATCAGTCATATGAATCTCATGTATTATTTTCCAAACAGATATATAGGTATGTGAGATCCAATGTAATATTACATTAATTATAACTGATTTGGAATAAAGATCTAAGCCTGGGAATGATATATTGTTACTGTTCCAAGCTCTAATGTGCCATTTATATGCAATCCTAGGTTTTAAGGGGAACCATAAAAATGTAAGTAGCATGGAATCTAATTTTTTAAATAAGTTTTTGGGAGGGGGTAGTATGAGTAACTGTATATGAAACAAAAATTTAGGTAACATTATCATTTTAATTAAAGAGAGCCTATCCTCTATTGTGAAGAACATTTCATTCCATCTTTTGATCAGTTCACTAATGGTGGTTATTAAATTATTGTAGTTTAGTTTAGCAGATTATTTCCATGTACTCTTTATACTGACACCCAAATATTCTAATGCATCATTCTCTCAATTAAACAGGCTATTATCTCTTAGGTTTTTATTGATCTTTTTGTTAATTAGTAATGTTTTGTATTTATTATGATTAACTGTAAGCCCTGAAATTCTTTTAAACTTGCTTAAGGTATTTATAACATCATGCAAAGAACCATCAATATTATCCAACGTTAACAACATATCATCAGCAAATAATTGTACCTTAGGACAATAGTCATTATTAGCTTGAAAGCCTTTTATATTTTGCTTGTTTCTGATATATGTAGCAAAGTGTTCAATTGAAAGAGCAAACAATAATGGTGACAAAGGACAACCTTATCTAGTTCTCTTGATGATTTCTAGTGGTGAGGATAGACATGATCCAATTTTCACATAAGCTTGTGCCCCGCTATAAATTGTCATTAATAAGTTGACAAAATCTGAGTAGAATTCAAAACCAATCAGAATTCTTTGTAGATAAGACCAACTAATAGAATTAAAAGCCTTTCTTCACTGCACTCTCCTGGTGTGGGTTCTTCAAGTTGCTCATGTTGAGATCTCCAGTAGAAAGCTTCTTGACAGGAATAATTAAAACATTCACTTGACTATGTATTCATTTTTAGAAAAGAATAAAGAGTCTATACTTTTAGTTAGAATTTTCTAAAAATTAAAGTATATTTCCTATCAGGATATTAAAATCTAATCAGAGCTATGGATTTCTGCTACTATCAGACTGGCATCTTGGCCATGCCCCTGGCTGCATTTTCTGATAAAGACACATGCACAAGAGCAATGTTCATTTGCGTATGCACCTGCCGTGTATGCAGGAAAGGGGGAGAACTACCATATTGTGATACAGGCTAAAATGCATGAAGACCCTGAGTGCTTAAAATGTACATTTAGAGAAATCTGTAACCCTCAAATGAATATTTCAGTGAAAAGGCACAAATTTTACACAAGAAGTCAAAAGCCTGGTGAAACTATTGCAGCATATATTACCAACTTAAGAAATAAAGCAAAAACATGCAGATTTGGTAATCTACGAGGTGAGTTGATAAAAGACTGTCTTGTATGTGGTGTTGATAGTGATGCAGTGAGAGAGATTTTGCTTCAAGATAATGAATTAACATTGAGCAAAGCTACTGAGGTTTGTCAAATACATAATTATAGAAAAGCATACAAATATGCTTATGAATGAGAAAAGCATGTTTGCAGTATCTGCCAGTGTGAATGTTGATAGTGTGTGCAGAAAGTTAAGTTGAAAAAGAAATATAAACTGAGAGGTAGTGCAACACACAGCCTCATTGTTAACTGTCACAATGGTGGAGGCAGTCATGAAGGAAAAATGTTTAGCTTTTGGTCAGCAATGTCAAAAGTGTAGAAAAAGTGGAATAATTTCAAAAGGCTTTGCAAGTCTAAAGTGTCGCAAATTTATATTAAAAGAAAGTAAATTTAGGTGTCCTTACTCCAGTAGAAGAACCGACTGAATGGGTATCCTCCATGGTCATAGCTCATAAAAAAAAAAGCTCAAATGATATTCAAATATGTCTTGATCCAAGAGACTTAAAGCACTTATGTCTTCTTGTCCAATGAGTATAATAGGTTCATAGGTAGCTACTAGGCTATTGGCCCTATGGCCTATATAAGCCTAGCCAAAAAGATACCCTGGCTTTCACCACCCAAGAAAATTATTTTCCTGTGCCCTTGTTGAGGAGAGCCACAGAAGTGATCCTTGGGGTGAATATCCTATTTCCCATCCAATCATCAAGATTTTTCTTGAAGAGTGCTAATGAGGAGCTTTGTTTGATATAGCTAGGTAGTTTGTTCCAGTGTATGGGAAGTATCTGGGACAGGAATCTATCCATCCGGCATGTTCTGTTTATTGTGGTAACAAGGTTTAGGTCCCTAGAGTGTGTAGCTTGGATGGATTGGGATTTCTTTAAGTGAAGCATATCCAACAGCTCCGGGTTTGACATAGCTTAATATGTTAGGCAGAGATTGCCTCTGAGTAGGCAATATGCAATGGAGTAAAGCTTGAGTTTTTTGAGACGGTCTGTGTAGGGCATCTGTTTGAGGCTGGTAATCCTCTTTGTGAGGCATTTCTGCAGCCTTTCCAGTTGTTGTAGATGTCTTGTGAGGTACATACCAAAAGGGGCATTGTACTCTATAATGGGTCTAATGAGTGACGAGCAGAGGGGAACAATGACCTCTTTTTTCCTGGATGAGAAACTTTTTGTGATGAGGTATGCCATGTAGAAGGATTTCCTGACTACTGTGACAATGTGATTATCAAAGGAGAGACTACTGTCCACCTGTGTCCCAAGGTCTCTTATCATACTTTCTGTGTTAAGTAGCCTACCGCCTATGTGGTAGTTCATGGGTACAGATCTTTTACCAAAGGGAATGACAATGCACTTTTTGGCATTGAGCTTGAGGCCATGGCTTTGACACCAGGCATCTGTCTCAATGAAGCCTTTTTGCAGGATGTCCACATCGTTAGGAGTTTCAATTATGGCTACAAGTTTGCAGTCATCTGTGAACTTCATTAGCCAAAGACCTTCTGTGTTAGCCTGTACTTCAGATGAGTAGATACCAAACAGGAGAGGACCCAGGACTGAACCCTGTTGTACTCCACTTGTCACTGGTGTGAAGTCAGATTTGGAGTCTGCTACTTTCACAGTGTGGGTTCTGTCAGTAAGCCAGTTGGCAACCCATCTTATGACTTAGGGATTTATACCTAGTTTATTGAGTTTATGTATAATTCCAGAGTGGGGGATGGTGTTGAAAGCCTTGGCGAGATCTAGATAAGCTGTGTGAACCACCTTACCCTCGTCTACAGCTTTAGTGACTGCTTCAAAGAAGTCTATCAGGTTTAGAAGACATGATCTGCCTTTTACAAACCTGAACTGGGTGGGGTCCAGAGTTTGGAGATTACCAATGTCTTTGTTTATAAGTTCCATGATTAAACCAAGTTTAAACACTACATTCCATGGCCTTGCAGACCAGGCTTGTCAGGCTAATGGGGCAGTAGTTCTCGGGGTTCGTGGTGACTCCCCCTTTGTGGAGTGGGATAACCATAGAAGAGGTAGCCGGTCTCATGCCAAATTCCACTGTTTTTTCTGTCTTAGATGCAGAAAGCTTCTTTTGGCAAATTTCGCTGGATCTCAAATCTTCATTGTTAACCAAATTCAGCACACCATTTGGTAGATACAGATTTTTAAGAATGCCATTTGGAACTGATTCTGCCAGTGAGGTATTTTAACGTGCCATGGAAGAAATTTTTCTGGCTATCCATATGCTATTACAGTAGTTAACATTTATGTTGGAGGCAATGATGAAGACGAACATGACAGAAATCTCTGGAAAGTTCTAGACCATGCAAGTGAAGTCAATCTTAAACTGAATCCTCAGGAATGTAAATTCAAACTGAAATAATTTACTTATGTGGGGCATTTAATCCACAAAAAGCCAAGAAATCCCTGGAACAGAAATCCAAGCAAAGAACAAACAACTAACTAGGAAGCTAAACATCACTGCAAATGAATCCAACAATGGTAGAAACCATTCCAGTCCACAGTTATTGTGGAGAGAATTCACAACTAAGCACTTTCGTCTAAACATAGACCTCTTCAGAACCATGAAAACTCCTCTAAACTCTGAATTTAAAAGCTCAGAAAATTAAAACCACACCCCCAGGAACTGTCAATCAATAGGCAGGCTGAACAAATCCCAGAAATGATCTTAAAGGTGTACATACACCAAAAAACACTTGCCACATAAAAGCAAGCCTAAATGGCTTGCCCATTTGTTCAGCTTGGCTCAACCAGTGTAGGATGGCTTCGGATACACAGTTCTGTTTCGATATTCAGTGTCATCCCTGAGCAACTTCTTATCCTTCCTGTTCTTAATATGCACCAATTTATCAATCTTTTGGAACACTAGGTTAAAATTGGATTTGTATTTATGAAAGTCAAAATCTGCTGTAATCGACTGTACTAATTTTGCAATCTCCTCTTTATATTCTACCATACATCTTTCACTTTTTTTAACTTGGTAATATTTAGGCCTGTGCAATCAAAAAGTTCCAGTAACTTGAGGTGAAAAGGTGAATTTTCTTCAACCCCCTGTGGGTATTTCCATACCCAGAGTCCTTTAGGGACATGTTGTTTCTTCAAATTTTCACTCAAGAAATGATTGTCCAACTGTAGAGACTTAGACTTGTACAATGATTTATCTAAAGATGAAATTTGTTCTTGTAAGCTAAGGTAATGGCCGCTATTAGACTGTATGTACTCGCATTCTTTTGCACTTCTACTTTGTCCAACAATTTAAACACTTGAGATGAGGATGAAAAATCCTGAGAGCTTGATGCTTATATCACCTGCTGCTTTGTATTATGCTGGTCACTCACTGCAGTAGCCGGTACCAATGACTATTGAATAGTGTCTTCCACATTATTACCGGCCACATTGGTAACATTAACATGCTTAAATTGAGACAAGGCCTGTGTTAACTGCTGAATAAGTAAAGTCAAATTAGCCACAGGTTCAGTTGTGCTAAAAGTGGGGGCTTTGTGAAACAATTCCTGTGAGTCAAAGACTGACATACCAGTGGGAATCCTCTGAACCAAGCCAATAATCCACAAAAAGCCAAGAAATCCCTTGAACTGGAATTGGTGTTCCAACAGATTGATAACAAATTGGTGCATATTAAGAACAGGAAGGATAAGGAGCTGCTCAGGGATGACACTGAATATCGTAACTGTGTATCCCAAGCCATCCTACACTGCTCGAGCCAAGCTGAACAACTGGGCAAGCTAAGAGGAAGACCTTTTCAACAGCGATGAAGTACATCACAGTGAAGTCCCTTTAGAGGAGGTAGCCCTGAGAAGGTCAGAGAGGATAGCTAACTGGGAACACCAACTTGTACAATGACAAGGGAAGTTCTACCTGACAAATTCAAAAGGTCATTGGAACAAAAGGACCCGGGGTTACCCATCCAAGAAATGATAAACATAAATGGTGGCTTTTTTCCTTCACACCCATGTACAGTTAGGGTGAATATTACTTCTTTCTTTGGTTTCAATATTTACAATTTTTTGGACATAAGCATAGGCCCTGACATCGCAAGCTTTTCCTTAAAGGATGCAGTTCCTGGGCCAACATGGTGGACACCATACTTGACTTAAAACTTTTTACACATAAACACAACTTTCATGTACTGTTTGGTGAATCTGATTCTTCTTTGAATGAGTTTAGGAGGAGGAATTTGGCTAACCCCCCACTGCACCCTGTTATACAAATTTTTGAAAAGTCTTGTGAGAAATAAATTAGAGAACTATTTAATGGAAGCAACAGGAAGAAATTTTATAATCTTTCCAAGACTGACAGGGACATTCTAAACAGTATCATTAACAATGAGAGCATCAGGTGCATAAAACCTGATAAGGGAGGTGGATTAGTTATTATGGACTACTGGACTGAATGACTATATTTCCATTGCTAGTGAACTTAAAAGAACAGCCAACATAGTCTGAGCAAAATCTTAAAATTGGTATGTCTTTCTGTAGTATTTTGACATTCTAAATTTATTTTTAGCCATTTGTACTTGGTTTTATGTGGCAAGTGCTTTTTGGTGTATGTACACCTTTAAGAACTTTTCTGGGATTTGTTCAGCCTGCCTATTGATTGACAGTTCACGGGGGTGTGGTTTTACTTCTTTGAGCTTTTAAATTCAGAGTTTAGTGGAGTTTTCATGGTTCTGAAGAAGTCTATGTATAGACAAAAGCATTTAACCATGACTTGCAGTGGTTTTACCAATAAAGGATTGTTTCTCTCCATAACAACTGTGAACTGGACTGGTTTCTACCATTGTTACGAATACAAGCTAGTGCTCGTGGAACCTGTTGGCAGTGGATTTACCTATTTTTTTCACCCAACCCAGCCTGCCCCTTGAAAAGCTTGCAACATTAGAGACTGCTTTGTGTGAAATATATAAAGAATACTCCAGCAGCCGGACTCTGGTTCTTTTAGTTATAAAAGTAAAAGGACACAGGGATTACCCTATTTTTTTCCACCCAACCCAGCCCACCCCTTGAAAGGCTTGCAACTTTAGAGACTGTTTTGTGTGAAATATATAAAGAATACTCCAGCAGCCAAACTCTGGTTCTTTAAGTTATAAAAGCAAAAGGACACAACGTTACTTATTTTCTTCTCTCTGTTATTCTGTTGTTTGTAGGGATGCTGTAGGGTAAAGCACCGCTTGGCAGTCCGCAGCACTAGGTACATTCCCCCCTAACATACCCATATAATCCTGTAGTTTAACTACATTTCTTAATCAAAGATGAATAAAAGACAGTAAAGAAAATTGCAAGGAAGTCAGTAACATACCCACACCAAAGAACCTTGCAGTTACTGTCCTGTCCTGAACATTCATACTGATTGGCTCTGTAATCTTGAGGTCTGGTGGGGCCCCGCTCCACTCCCCTACCCTGCCCTCATTTCCCACACGCCCCCACTGCTACGTTTATTCTAACCGCTCATTACCTGACCACACCCTCCTCCTGTCAACTACCTCACACCGTTTTCTCCAGTCATACAAACTTCCTACCTCAAAACATACAT
The DNA here is from genome assembly GCF_019279795.1 of Protopterus annectens. Classification (NCBI taxonomy): domain Eukaryota; kingdom Metazoa; phylum Chordata; order Ceratodontiformes; family Protopteridae; genus Protopterus; species Protopterus annectens. The sequence goes on along the minus strand of NC_056748.1, from coordinate 806,113,697 downwards.
AGTAGTTAATGTCCATGCCCTCAAACTTGTCTCTATATTTGTACCACAACACCAGTAATAGCCAAATATCCCTCCCACAAAAAATGCATCTAACCTTAGGATTACTCTTTCTTACCCTCACATACCTAACCCACATCACAACCATTCATACTAAGACATCACTAGAAAACATTGCATTCCATATAACACATATTTGCACAGAAACAAACTCACACATAGATTTCCCTATCAGTGCTATATTATTTAAAGATAACTCAAAACTACACATTTATAAATTTCAAATACCAACACCTTACACTACAAAAATATCATTTAAATCCAACATGGAAATTATACACACAATACAAAATATACTATTTATCGCAAAGAGACTACTTAGATCAGAAGTAACACCCAAACCCAGGACCACTTAACACCCTACTATCAACCAAACAAAACTCTGACCTATTAATTCATAACATCAACACCAGGAGTATATCTAACAAACTTCCTGACCTACTTGCATTTATAACCCACTACTCCCCAGACATATTAAGCATTACTGAGACCTGGCTAAAATCTAGCACACAAAACAAAGAAATCCTCCCACCAGGTTATAATATCTTGAGACTGGATCGAGTAGGCAGAAAGGGAGGTGGGGTTGCTATTCTCTTTAAAAACACACTTAACATAAAACCTCTACAAACCCCCTTACCTAAATTTCAAAATGCCGAAACCTTAGGCTTAGTTCTACATATAAACAACACCAAAAATTAATCTACTCTGCTGTTACATTCCTCCATGCAACAACTCTCCCACCATTGAAGAAATCATACAATGGACCACAGATAATTTTCCACAAGAAACCACCCTACTAGGTAACCTAAATACTGACTGGTTAGCCTGTAACTCCAAAAACCTCACTAACCATTTCAAGCTCTTCGACTTCTCCCAACTCATCCAAAAACCCACTAGAATAGACAAAAAACAGTCTATACTAGACTGGACACCAGTCAATTGCCCCAAATAAAACTACCAGACTGGATGCCTACCAGACAGTCTAAGTGACCACCTCCCCACATTTCTCCTACATAAATGCACTAACTTATCCAAGCCCATAATTTATAGACAAGTCAGTAGATGATTGCAAACTAAATATGCAGGACCTTAACCACATTCTAAAACAAAGTAACTGTGAACCACTTCAAACCCTAACCTTAGACCAGGCCATCGACTACTTCAACAGTACTCTCATTAATGTTCTTAATACAGTCGCACCCATTAGAAAAATTAGAGTTAAGAAAAACTATGCCCCACCATTGCTCAGGAGGGACACAAGAGCCCTACTAAAGTCTAGAGATAAGGCTTGGAAAATCTGGAAGAGGGAAAACACTAGCATATCAAAGAACAACTACCAGCAACTTAGAAATCAGGCCAAGAAACTAACCAAACTTGATAAACAGAATTATTTCCTTAGTGCCCAAAATAAATGCTCTAAAGATCCCCAAAAGTTTTGGCATGCTATAAATTCTCTGCTAAAACCTGGAAAAACAACCACTCCCACTCCCAGCTCCATCAGCAATACTAATGACATAGCCTCCCAATTCAATCACCACTTTACAGAATCTATCCTAACTCTGTCCTCCCAACTATCCAAAAACATCCATTTAAATATCCCAAACAAATGCCCTCATACCATTCCCTCCTTTACTCTCTCACCTGTTCCAAATACTCCACCAAAAACTGACACCTACCACCCTTGCTGCTGACAATCTACCTGCCAACTTCCTAAAAATAGCTGCTGAATCCTTATCTTACCCTGTCTCTATCATTATCAACCGCTCTATACAGGAAGCCTATATCCCACATTTATGGAAAGTATCATATATTATTCCTATTCATAAAGGTGGCAATTCCTATGATTTCTCTAATTATCACCCCATAGCCATTCTATCGCCCTTATCTAAACTTCTTGAGAAATATATTCACACTCAAGTCATGCAGTTCCTGAACTCAAACAACCTTATCTCCTCCACTCAACATGGTTTCTGGCAACACCATAGCACAACAACCACTCTCCTTTTACCAACCTGGTTAACCAAGACAGAAACAACAACAACTTTCTATCTGCTATATTCTTAGACCTCTCAAAAGTATTTCACATGGTCTCACATTCCCTGCTACTAGATTCCCGAGCCTCCTTATCCTTTGCTCCTCCGACTATTGCTTGGTTTAGAAGCTACCTTTCTAATAGGCAGCAATCTGTCCAATGGCAAGGCATACTTTCTCCTTGGGTCTATAGTAGATCACCGAATGCGTAAAAAAGCAAACGGTGATTAATTGACCCTATGTAAGCGAAAGCTTACAATTTTGAACTGTCAGAACAGTTTCCTAGGGAAAAAAAATCTCTGTTCCAACAAAAAAAAAAACATACTTTAAACATTACATTAAGTAGGGGGCTTTGCCCCCCACACCCCCCTATTAAATATACTAACTCCGAGACTGCACTACAGTGCCGAAAACGGCAAAGTAACAAAGCGGCCAAGTGATTTCTTTCCCAGGGAAAGAATTTGTTTAAAAGCCACTTCGATATTTTGCTGTTTCAGGCTTTTGAGTTCGTCCAAGACGCATTCGAAAGAATGCTTCTTCGGTCTTCTAATAGGGAACCTTTCTCCTTTACATTCAACTACCATAGGTGTACCTCAAGGCTCAATATTAGACCCACTTCTTTTCTTCATATTCACTAACAATCTCCATACCTCCACCCAGCATTCTACCCTCATACAGTATGCAGATGATTCAACTCTTATCTGCTCTGTACCATCACTCAATTCCCTACAACAACTCACTCAGGAATCCTTTAGCTCTGTGGAAAACTGGATTATTCAGATCCAACTTATCCTAAACCCCAACGAGACTAAATTGCTTCTTTTCACCCCCAACAAATCCATACTTATCCCTCCAGCCTTTCCAGTCACTTCCAAAAATGGTACTACTATCACTCCCTCTGACCACACCAAATTCCTGGGTGTGGAAATTGACAAAAACCTACACTTTGATGTCCATGTTTCACAAACTGTCTAAAAGGTCGATAAAAAAATGGACACACTATACAGACACAAAAACTTTCTCTCAACTCAAGCCCGGATCACCCTAGCCCAAACTCACCTATTGTCTGCTCTAATGTATGCAGCACCAATTCTTACCCACATCAGAAAACATGATCTCACTAGACTGGAGACATGTTATAATAAAATTGCAAAGTTTTCTAACAACTCCACCTTCAGAACCCATCACTGTCAAGCACTAAGGGAACTACAATGGCTAGAACTTCCCCTGCTACTCAGTTACTACCAACTAGTCATTGCCCACAATATTGTGAGATATCCAAATAGAGCACCAGCACTAAGCCAACTATTCACTCTATACAGATCAAATCGTCCTCTTCACTCTACTAACAAATCGCTCCTATGTATATTCACAGCTAGCAACACTACTGGGAAAGCACTATTCTCTTATAAAATAGCTAGATCCTGGAATAACCTCCCTCCTGCTTTGACTTCTGCCTCTACTACTACGCTGTTCAAAACTCTCTCAAATCTCACTTAATGAATACCTGGCTATGTCCATGTATTACTTAACTTTCACTGCGGCTACCACCATAGACTGTTTCCTTTCCCATTATACTTATTGTATATATGCTGCAGTCTCAAGAATCTTTCTCAGATGATGTTTCAAATATTATATAACTGCATGCTTTTATCAAAATAGATGTTTTACTGTATTTGTCTCAAAATGTTGTATATATGACTGTATTCTTATCATGTGTTTAAATATTTATGCTTATGTTTATTACTGTGGAACTGTTCTCCCCGAGCCTCCTCTGTAAATGGACATATGTCCAGTTGGACTATCCCGGTAAACAAATGTAAAATAAATAAATAAAAATAAATTTGTTGTGGTCTTTGGCTTCTTGGTCAGTTGTTTGTTCTTTGTTATGCGAGACATTTGTTTATCAGATGTTCATCGTGTTTCACTGTTGCAGTCATGACTGTAGGGTTCTCCCCTGCCGGCAGGCAGCCCTCGGTCGGCCAGAATCCCAAAGTCTGGGTCCGGCGTCAGCTGTTCAGCCATGCTCCCTGATGTCAGAGCGCCAGGAGTACAAAGCTGACAGCCGACGCCATCTTCTCCAGTCTTTCTTGCCGTGTGGTGATAGCAGTTCGCAAGTGCCGGTCGGCTGACTCCTGATGAATTTTTCTGATATACTTCGGTCCGAAGATTTTCTTCTCCACTCAAATCTAAGTACCCCATTGGGGAAACTTTTTTCTTGCTCCTCTCCGATGTCAGAAAAAGTTAATAATTGTATTTCATGTGGGAAGCAAATACCTCATAAGGATTTTCATTCTTACTGTATTCCTTGCTTGGGCCCTGACCACAACGTAGCTAGTCGTCGGTTTTGTGCTAGATTCAATCAACATACAATTAAGCGAAGGTACAATTTTGCTTTTCATTACTTCAGTAGGCGCTTTAACTACAAAATGTCATCAGTTACGGTCCCGGCTACCGGAGTTCACAAACATCGCAAGGATAAAGACAGGCCTCCGAGGTCCAAATCTGATGATAGTGCACAGCGGAGCCAGCTTCAGGTTTGGCCGTCATCAGTGAGGCGCTTTTGCAGCCCCTGTCTTCAGCCATTTCAGAACCGATGGCCGAAACAGACTCTCATGAGGAGCCAACCAGGCCTTTAAATATTTCTGTTGCAGGACCTTCGGACAATGCTCCTTCGGATGTGTCCAGAGCCGCTGTGCAGGTACCGGCTTCCGAAGGGGTTTTCAGGCCTACTCCGCTATTAGTAAAGGCAAAGCCAAAGACAAAGGCAAAGAGTCCTTCAAAATCAAAGACTACAACACAGGCCTCTTCTGAACCGGCTCCCAAGTCACAGAAACAGTTACTCAAGATGGCGGAGGATTTACTTACTATGATTAGGGGTTCTCATCCCCATCCAGATAAAGGCCAAGGCAGGATGTTTATTATGATTCCTCTGATCAGGCTTCTGTTTCCTCAGTTTCTTCTTCTGATCAGGAATATTCTTTCCCTCCTTATGAGGATTCTGATGCTGAAGAATCCATTCCTTCAGCTTCTCCCCCCTGAGGATTTCTCTTTTGGGGAAACTTTGCATGAAATGAGGGAACATTTCCACTGGGAAGGACAGGAGTATTCGTAATCCAAGAAAAGACTGAGGGATTTTCTTATTCTTCCCCAACATAGACCCCTGGCTATTCCTCCTGTTTTGGATATTGTGGATGATGCCTTTTCGGAGGCTAACTTAACCCCTGACTCTTTCCTCCTGCTGCTGTTAAGCCTGATAGATATTACAGGGTTCCTGATTCCCATCAGTTTTTATACAAGAACCCTTCTGCTGACCCTGAAACCATTTCTCAGGGTCCTAAGGGAGTTAAGGCCGGTTCTGCCAAAAATCCCATTCCTACTGAAAGGATTCTCGATCCTTAGAAAGATGGGGCAAAAAGGTGTACACTTCTGCTACTTTGTCCATTAGGGCTTTAAACTGTCAGTTTCATATGCTTAAATACCAGCAATTTCTCTTGTCAGTCTTAAAGCAAAAGCTTACTTCCATTTCTGCCTGTGCAGATGATAAGGAATTACATGACTTATTGCATGCCACTGAACAGGTTGGGAAGCATGGTTTACACTGTGGATTTGATGCCTTGGAGGCTTCTTGTAGGGCTGCGGCCTCTGGCACAGTCATTAGAAGGCATGCATGGCTAAAGGAACAAAATTTGCCTGAACAAGTAAAGGCTAAATTATTGGATGCTCCTGTTCAGCATAATGTTTTGTTTGGATCAAAAGCTGAAGAGGTGATTAAAATGATGGAGGATAAGGTGAAATCCATGCAAACAGTTAAAGATTTCTTACAAGTACAGCCACCTAGATTTAGCAGGAATTGGCCTTCAAAAATTGGTCCTTTCCCACTTCAGACAGGCCTCAGAGGGGTAGATATAGACGCTCCAGAGGGAGGCCTCAAACACAAGCTACTTATAGACCAAGACAGTGGACTGCTTCCACCCCTAGGGGAGGAGAGGACAGGTCACAATCTCAAAGGAAACAAACTCAATGACTCCCTCTGTTGGGCTACAGGAACTTCTTGCCTGGAAGCCCCTCTCGGAGGAAAACTTTCTCTTTTTTATCAAAATTGGACTCAAATAACCCAAGACAAGTGGGTTTTGAATGTGGTTTTAAGAGGTTACAAATTCCATTTTCATACCTTGCCAAGGCCAAGCGGATGGCCAGACCTTCCAAAACATCAATGGACGGAGGCCTTAAACCAGGTGGAAGCTCTTTTGGCTATGAATGCCATAGAACTGGTTCCTCTTTCAGAGATGGGAAAAGGTTTTTACTCAAGGCTCTTTCTAGTCCCAAGGAAGCAAAACTCATGGAGACCCATTCTGGATCTGTCGGTCTTGAACACCTTTCTAGAGATTCCAAAATTCAAGATGCTTACTCTACAGCAGCTACTTCTAATACTGTCCAAAGATGCATGGATGGTATCTTTGGATTTAAAGGAGGCATATTTACACATTCCCATCAGGCAGGATCACAGAAAATACCTCAGGTTCAAGGCCGGATCGAGGCACTTTCAATTCTCTGCGCTGCCCTTTGGATTGTCTACTGCGCCCAGGGTCTTCACCAAATGCCTGGCTCCAGTAGTAGCTTACTGCAGACTCAAGGGAATTCAAATTTACCCTTATCTGGACGATTGTCTAATTCAGGCAGACAGCAAGGATGTCTTACTCCAGCATCTAGAATTTGTACAGAACCTCCTCAAGTTCCTGGGATTCTCTGTAAACATAAAAAAGTCAAATTTGACACCATCACAACAGATAACTTTTCTGGGTGCACTTCTAAACTCCACAACCCAGATGGCATTTCTGACATCCGAAAAACAATTACAGCTGGCTTCAACTTTCAGAACCTTGGCAACTCTAACTCAATTATCTGCAAGGAAATTCCTGCAGGCTTTGGGTTACATGGCCTCCTGCATCCTTCTCGTACCATATGCAAGACTACACATGAGGAAAATACAGTGGTACCTAAAAAGTGTATGGTCTCAGCATTGCCACAGTTTAGACATACTGATCTCCGTCCTTCCTTGCCTTCAAAAGGAATTTCTTTGGTGGTCCAGGGCATGTGCTCTAAACAAAGGAAAACCCTTCCGTCTGCCTCCTGCCACTCAGATTCTAACCACGGACACCTCGGATTATGCTTGGGGAGCCCATTTTCAGGGCAATTGTCTGCAGGGCCTTTGGACAAAGGATCAGAAGCACCTGCATATCAACTTAAAGGAAATGTTAGCCGTTCAGAAAGCTTTATTGGCCTTCAGGAATCTTTTACAACCAGGACAACTGCTAATACGGACAGACAACACCACAGTTATGTGGTACATAAACAAGCAAGAGGGATCTCATTCCTACCCCCTTTGCAGACTAGCCATGGATCTATGGAACACAGCTCTAGCTTATAATCTGGATCTTCAAGCTCAGTTTCTACCAGGGAAACAAAACTTCCTGGCAGACAGTTTGAGCAGAAACCTTTCGGATCCACACGAGTGGATGCTGGACACCAAAATATTCAGGATGATAACAGCAGTCTGGGGATGTCCTCACATAGACCTCTTTGCATCCCATCTCAATCATCAACTACAGAATTTTTGCATCAGGACTTTCCACAGAGAAGCTTGGAAAGTGGATGCCATGTCATTCAGTTGGAGGAACCTCTCAGGATATGCCTTTCCGCCTCTTCCTCTTCTTTCATGGGTTTTATTGAAGATAAAACAGGACAAGCTCAAGATGATAATCTTGCTGGCTCCAAATTGGCCTCGGCAGTTTTGGTATCCAACTCTAAAAAACCCATGCCTGGAGCCCCCTTGGGTTTTACCTCAGTCTCCGAACCTTCTGTCCCAACATCAGGGTCAGGTTCTACACTCTCATGTCAGAACTCTCAGCCTGGCAGCCTGGTTAATCCAGGGCCTTTGATTTCTTCTTTACTACCCAAGCAGGTTATGGATGTCATTTTAGAAGCCAGATGTCCTAGCACTAGAAAATCTTATGCAGGAAAATGGTAAAGATTTTGTTCCTGGATGCAGGCTCAGGATTCTGATCCTCTTCTTCCTAACATTACTTTAATTTTACTTTACTTGACAGATCTCTTACATAAGGGTCTCTCTTTCTCTTCCATTAAGATACATGCCTCTGCTATTTCTGCTCATTATAATACAGACCCTCCCATCTTTTCCCACCAGCTCATGAGACAGTTTCTCAGAGGAGCTAAAAACTTAAGACCTCCTACATCTCCTCCCATTCCTGCTTGGGATCTCAACTATGTTGTGTAAAAACTAACCTTGCCTCCTTTTGAGCCTGCTGCCTCTTCTGACATCAAGTTTTTATCTTGGAAAACAGCTATCCTGTTAGCCCTAACCTCTGCCAGGAGAGTTTCTGAGTTACAATCTCTTATGGCTGTGGAACCTTATATTATTTTTCATCAAGACTAATCCTACCTTCATGCCTAAGGTGGTTTCCAAAGTGGCTTTAAATCAAACTATCCACTTGCCAACCTTTTTCCCCACTCCTCAAAATAAAGGGGAAAGGATCTTACATTCCTTGGATGTACACAGACAACTACGTTTTTACCTGAACAGAACCAAGGACATCAGAAAATCAGAACAATTGTTTGTTTCTTATGCTTCAAGTTCCCAAGGTAAAGCCGTTTCAAAACAGACCATTTCTAAATGGATTGCTCATGGAATCAGATTTTGTTATTCTCACCATGGAAAGCAAATCCCAGGGAGTATACGGACTCATTCCACCAGAGCTGCTGCCACTTCTGCGGCCTTCCTCAGGGGAGTTCCTACCAAGGACATTTTGGAAGCTGCAACTTGGAGTTTAGTGCATACTTTTTCTAAGCACTACAATCTACCTCTCTACTCTAAGTCTAGGGCAGGCTTTGCCTCTGCAGTCTTGCAGGGCCTTTTAGCCGCCTTCCTCTTTATGACCACCTCCCTTTCTTTCAGCTTTGGGATTCTACCCTACAGTCATGACTGCAACAGTGAAACACGATGAACATAGTACAGTTGTGTACACCTACCATAAATGTAGATGTTCGAGTGTCTTCACTGTTGCAGTCTGGGTCCCTCCCTCCTGTCCCTCTTATTTTTACTTTTGTGTATTTCCTTTTTCACCATTCTTCTGAGGTGTATTTGCAAAGGTTATGGGACCTTTTTCATTTTGGGACTCCTGACATCTGGGGCAAGAAAAACTGGAGAAGATGGCGTCGGCTGTCAGCTTTGTACTCCTGGCGCTCTGACGTCAGGGAGCATGGTTGAACAGCCGACGCCGGACCCAGACTTTGGGATTCTGGCTGACCGAGGGCTGCCTGCTGGCAGGGGAGAACCCTACAGTCATGACTGCAACAGTGAAGACACTTGAACATCTACATTTATTGTAGGTGTACACAACTGTACTTTTTGGCTTGCAACCAGATTCATCTTAGCAAACAGCAATTGTGGAAATGCCAGTTCCAGAGAATGTCACATCTTTACAACATTTTCTAGGTATGGTCAACTATTTAGGAAAGTTCATCCCAGACTTGAGTGAGCTTTCTGCACCATTACGTGAGTTGACATGCAAAAATGTAAACTGGACCTGGTTGGAACAACACCAAAGAGCATTTGATATTTTGATGAAGAAAATTGCCAGCCCACCCACACTGAGATACTATGATGTTCACAAACCTGTAACTCTTTCTTGTGATGCTTCAGGGTATGGCCTTGGCGCAGCATGACTTCAAGAAGACATACCCATTGCTTATGCATCAAGAACTTTAACTCAAACAGAGATGCACTATGCACAAATAGAAAAAGAACTTTTAACAGTAGTGTTCGCATGTTCGAAGTTCAATGATTATATTTATGGCAGACCTATCCAAATAGAGACTGATCACCAACCGTTTCTAAAAATTTTGAAAAAGCCAATACATACAGCTCCAGCTCGATTGCAATGCATGATGTTAAAATTGCAAAAGTACAATTTCAATATTGTTTACAAATAGGGCAAATATTTGAACCTTGCTGATGCTTTGTCACGCACACCCAGACAAACGACAGAGCAGCATGAAAATGAAACAGCAAACTGAAGTCATGGAAGTCAGAAATTTTTCATCATCTTGGCTTGATGAACTAAGAAATTACACAGCTTCAGACCCAATTCTCCAGATGCTGAAAAACATTATTAGTCAAGGATGGCCAACATGACAAACCAGTTTACCACTTAACATTCAGCAGTATTTTCCTTACGGAGATGAGCTCATCATGATGGAAGATGGAATCATCATGAAAGGTCCGAAAGTTTTAATTCCTAAAGCATTACAACAGGAATAATGCTACACCAAGGTACTGATTCAACCAAAAGAAAGGCAAGAGGCATTGTATGTTGGCCTTCTATGTCTAAAGATATAGAGAAGGAAACTCTAGCATGTTCAATTTGCAACAGCACCAAAACACATAACACAAAGAACTGCTTCAGCTACATCAAATTCTTGAATTACCATGGTTAACGGTTGCTGTAGATATTTTTGAATGGAATGGTCATCATTACTTAATGTTAGTAGACTTTTACTCAGATTGGTTTGAAATTGACCTACTTCCTAACTTGGCATCCAGCACAGTAATTACAAAATCGAAGAGACATTTTACTGTCCATGGTAGTCCACACAAAGTCATGTCTGACAATGGTGCACAGTTTACTAGTCAGCAGTCCAAGAAATTTGCCAAGTCTTGGGCCTTTGTTCATATTACCAGTAGTCCTGAGTATCCACAAGCCAATGGCTTAGCCAAATGCACAATTCATAGTGCAAAGTACTTGTTGGAGAAATCCAAATGAGATGGGACTGATGTTTTCCTTAACTTACTCAGTCTCAGGAACATTCCTTGAGATGACTTGCTTGGTTCACCTGCTCGAAGACTGATGTCCAGACAAACACGGACAACTCTCCTGATCAGCAAACAATTGTTAGTACCAAACGCAAAGAATAATAGAGTGGTCAAGGCTCAACTTTTGGGAAAACGTCAGTCACAAAAGTACTGTGACAAAACCAGTAAATCTCTTCGGCCATTGTTACAAGGAGAAGTTGTGAGAATGTAAACATCCAAATTTTATGATTGTGTAGGAATCATGAAGGACATTTGTGAAGAACCGAGATCTTACATCATACAGTCTGAAGGAATGGATTATACAAGGAATTGTAGACATGTGTTACCTGTCTCAGAATCAGTGCCACAGCAGATTTCTTGTGCCAGTGACTCTAATTTCTAGAGTGAATTGTCAACTGTTCAAATTCAAAAGGACAGTGTGCTTTCTTCAATCAACTCTGATGTAAACCTAAATGTTCCAGTATTGAATAAATCCCCAGAGACTGTCCCTTTTGCTAAACCCAGTCAGAATTTCTGTGTGTAATTAGGTTGGGTACAATTTGCAAACCCAATCCTAAATACGCAGCAACTTGGACTTGAAATCAGTTATGTTTTGTTGGAATGTTGAAATAATATCTAGCTCTTAAATATGCCTTTGTTCTTGTATTTTGCATTGTTAAACAAAATTAAAGAGGAAGGATGTAGATTAGTGTGCATCATGAACCTAGTCAGCCACTGTAGCTAGTCAGCATGTGCATATAAGTTACTGCGAGATCAGTGCCATTTTTTGTGTGTGTTAGAAGTAACAAGTCAGCCAGTAAACATATGAAGTACAAAGTATATGTACAAGTTACAGCTCCTGATGTGTGTTTGTACAATAAATTACTTGAACACATACCCAGCCTCAGTGTCTCATTTGAATACATGAGACATGTGACAATAATTTCCAACAGAAATAAATTATGCTCTTTAGGTGACCATGGCAGTGGCAACACTGTATTGCATAAAGCAGTTATTAAGGGTTTCAACAGTCTGAGACTGCATCCATGGTGGAAAATAGCAGTAGAAGCTTAAAGTGAAGGTTACTGCCTGGTCATAGTAGACCTGGATTTTGCTGGATTTCTTGACAAACTTTCTTTACATTTGCTATAGACTTAAGCAGAAGCAAAACTGGAGACCTCATCTTATGTATATTACTCATAACTACAAAATGCAAAAGAGCCTTAAATACCAATAATATATAGAGAAAGCAGAACAAGCCACTGCAAAGCTGAAGTACAGTGCAGCAACACAAAATACATTCAATCACTTACATGGCAAAAATAATGGAAAACACACTTTAGTTAGTATTTATTGGCAGGGTCCACTTACTAGGAGAGCCAAAACATTAAAAAAACAGCAGTGGCTTAATTCCATCAACAATACCCAACCCAAACTAATAAAAACTAAACCACAAATGGAAGAGGTAGTATGCCAGAAGGACCAATAACCACAAGAAAACTACACAGTAGCACACTAAAGTCCGGTCTCGAATACAAAAATGGCCACACAATAAAGCCAGAAGGTCGCTCACTTTATTGACCACACTAACACTCAAAATATGCACTGCGTTTTTGTCTTAAGCATACAAAGACTTCATCAGATGTATAAATTCACAAGCAAGCAATACTTCTTACATGCCCCGCCCTCTTACAAATCAGCCAATTAAAACTTTATTAATCTTAAAAAAAATTTTCTGTATAATTTAAAGTATCAAGAAATAACCGTGTGTGCTATATAATGTGCTACAAAAATACATATAAGTACATATAAATATATCATGTAAAATACTATATAACAATGGTTGATAACCATTTGAATATAAGAAAGTGTATATAAAAAAGTGTATATAAAAATGTGTATGTAATAAAAATATTTCCCTCCATTCCCATCTAGTGGTCAAATTGAAATTTACAATTTGGCTGCCCTAAGCTTCAAAACTAGGGTCAGGGATATATAGTCATTTAAACTTACACCTTTAATTGCTTCCAATTTTAATTGCCAAAAATAGCTTTAGAAACTCTATAGAGGTCTCCCATGGTCCTCCACATAGGTCCACATCCACTTTCTCTATAACATATAAACCATATTTGGCTGATGGACAGGAGTTGAGATGCCTAAATAAGGCATTAGCCTCATCCATTTTTCTAATATCGTTCATATGTTCATAGATGCGTCTTTTCAACTTTCTGGTAGTTTTCCTTATGTAGAAAGCCCCACAGGTGTTACATATAGCAATGTAGACCACTCCTATGGCATCACAGTTGCTATAACCATTTGTTCTAAGTTCTATCCCTCTTTGGGTTAAAGCCACTGATTCTCCCTGGAGGACATAAACACATTGTGAACAACTACCACATGTATATGTCCCTGTTTTCTTTCTACTCTGTCTTTTCTTTCTGGTCTCCAGTATTTCTTTAATATTCCTACCTTTTCTATAAGTGAATTTTAGGGGAATCTACAAATATTTTTCTTAAATCTGAAAAATTGCTGAATTTGTTCCAGTTATTAGTGACTACTTTATTAATTATTGTTGTTTCCGTACTGTAATTAAGTACAAAATTACTGTACCAATTGATAGTGTCCTGTTCTTCTTTGTCCCCTCCATCAACCCACGTATTTCCTAGAATTCTCTAGAATAGGGGCACATTTCCTATTTCTTTCTTCCTTCACCTCAGCCATTATTTCTTCAATAAGGGCTAGGGGGTATTCCCTTTCCATAAAGATATGTTTTAATTTTTGGCTTTCAATTTCAAAATTGCTATCATCTGATGTCATTCTACAACTTCTAATTAGTTGCCCCCTCAAAATACCCCTCTTTTGTGTAAATGGGTGGTCACTCATATAAAATAGATAGGAATTGGAAAAGGTACTCTTTCTAAAAACATTAGATTTAAAGTTCCTTGACTCAGTTACTTTTTTCTAACACCACATATAAATACTCTAGTTTCTCTTCAGAGACTGTGTGGGTGAATTTTAGAATTCTGTAGTGCCATTAATATAACTTATAAATTCATATAATTTTTCCTTAGGACCTGACCAAAAAATACATATATAGTCGAGGTACCTGCGGTAGTAGTTCCAATATTTGGAATAACATGGAATGTGTTATAAATTTCTCTTCCCAAGTGGATAATACTAAATTAGCATACATGGGAGCACAACTTGCTCCCATGGCAACTCCTCTAGTCTGCTTATAAAATTCTCCCTCAAAATAGAGGAAGTTGTTTCTTAACACCAAATCCATTAACTCAGTTAATAAACCCACTTTATCTTGTTCAGTATTCCCTTTAAACCTTAAAGCTTCTTCAAACCATTCCAATCCAATGGTATGAGGCATCACATTGAACAGGTCTTGGATGTCTAAAGTAACAAAAATAAGCTCGTCACTAAACAGGTTTTGGTTAATACTCCTTAAAAAATCCCATGAATCTTTAAGGATTCCCACCCTCTCAATCTAAACCTTGTTTAATTCCAGGTCTAAGTATTTTGCCAGTGGGTACGTCTTGGATCCTGTGGCAGCCCCTATTGGTCTGAGAGGTGGATCCTCTAAGTTTTTATGAACTTTGGGGATCCCAAAGATTGATGGTATTTTTGGTTTGTCTTGTTAAAAATTTAAGTACTTCTAAAGTAATGTTACCTTCATCCAATAACTCTTTCAGCATAAAATCTATTCTCCTATATGCAACATTAATCTAATTTCTAGAAACTCTAGAGTATATATCAGTATCATTTAACATATCCAGCATTTTAGCTGAATAAAGTATACTGTCCATAAAAACCACCACCCCTCCCTTGTCAGGCTTCATAATCCTGATATATTGGTTGTCTTTCAAGGAGATAAGTAACTGAAACCAAATTAATGCTACACCAAACATTGCAGTGCAACATACTCCACAAAAGGTAACAGCCAGTTACAGGTGCAAACAAGATGCAACATTCTGCAGGAAATCCAAGGTGCTGAATCAGTCCTGGAATCCACAATATGCAGCAAATGCTGCTTCAGTACACAAGTAAGTTGTTGAGTGGGTGAAAAGGGCACTCCTGCAAGCATCTACTCATAAGTCATTTTCACCCTGTTCTGCTCAACCTGCAGTACATCAGACACAGCAATAAGATTAACAAGCCATTGGTCAAGGAGGCAACAGACACACAAATGCCATGCCTCAACTGCATTCTGACTTTGAGGCAAGCCATAAGTACAGAGGTCTGCAACACACCACAAATCAGGTAGATACATGTGAGGCATGTGTAGGGTATGTGAGGACCTAGTTCTGAAGTTCTGTTTGCATCACATGATGAAGGTAACTTTGATATACTTCAGCAAGTTCTTAGCATCATTGGGAAATAGTGGTTTCAACTCTGCGAGCCCATCTGAAATATCCTGAGGATTCAGGAAAGCAAGTGCTACTAAACACTTCACAACTAGTTTAACCTTGTCTTGGAGCCATACAGACTTGTAAGACCATATTTTGGACCTTATGCCACATACTTTGCAAAAAGTGTAAAAGGTAACCCTTGAATTTGCTGTTGGGGGGATGCTACCCACACACTCAAAATAAGACAGATTGTATGTTGGTGAAGCAGACAACTGCAGGCCATCCATTGCATAAAGAAGGTCATTCCACATAGCACTGTGTGCTCTAGTTGTCTTGTACGACATCAGGATGAATATAGGGGGTACTGTTTTATGTGCACCCTGAAATGTGAACAGCCCATAAATGATGTAGAGCTTCCACATTATTGTGTCTTTTGTGATGAACGTACCATTCATAAGCCACTGAACTAAGCTGCTCAGATTTACCAGGTTGTCAGAGGAAGTCAATAACAGTATCTCCACATCCCCTTGGCTGTCCTTGTGAGACTGTTGCATAAACAGCCTTGATTCTATCTGCCATTTGTCCAGTTTGAATTCAGCCAATGTGCATACTGGTTCTGCTGGTCCTCTCTTTGCAGCTCTGTGCAAGTGGTGTATGCACCTAATCAGCACTCTTTGTGCAGTGACACCTGCATCCCTTTGGGTACATAGCTCCAGTATAATTTGACATAGTACTTCCATTATTGTGCATGCTCTTTCATGTAGATCTGTTAGAATAGTAAAGGTTGCTACCATATATCACCAGATGGCAAGTTATTAAACTGGAAACGAGCTTTCGATATATAAAGCTGTTAATAGAGTTCTTCCATCCCATAGAAGAACAAACATCAGAATTTATTGATAGAAAACAAGCTGAGTTAGAGAAGATCATGCTCTCAGAGAGTTTCTTGGATAAGGTAGAGATTCTACAATATAATTTGATATCCTATGATAACAAATTGAAGAACACCAAGGCAAGGAAAATGGTTATAGACCATCAAGATTTTACCAAAGGGTATATATTTCAGTGGCCTAAAATGAGAGATGAGACTGCTTTAAGAAAGAGGGAGGGGAACAAGGACACAAATCACATAGAGAAAGAGATACATATGAAACGGAATGTAGTAACACCCACTATATCTTGTTCTTCGCATGCTGTGGGAAAGCAAAATGGAGATGTTAACAAACAATAGAATGTACTGCAAAATGTTGAGTTAGATCTCCCTGTAGTATCACATGATAAAGAGCCTCCTATTACTACTAATAATGGGGAAATGGTGCAGAATGATGACAACACGTAACACAAAATTGAGTGCAAGACCCAAAGATAAAGCACATCATCTGCCATTTTTTTCAGGTCATCCTGTCCTGATGAAGCAACAGTTTTTTCAAAGAGTACATTCTCATAGCAGAGACAGGAAAAGGCTGAAGTTAATGACAGACAATGATAGCTGTTCACGAGTCCTTAGTAGTTAATTTGTCAGACTTTACTTTAACAGAAGCACATATTATGATTATGTGTAAAGGACTTTCATTTATACCTTCTTGTCCATCAAAGCTAAGTGAATTCACTTTAGACGTCAAGTGTTTTGGTAGAAAAGTTAATTTGAAACATGAATTTGGAAACATGCAGACTGTACAAAGTTTTTCTGATTTTAGGAAACCCAGTGTGTACACGCCACATTCACACCCAGTTATGGAAACGTTTAAAAGGGCTTGTGAGAATGATCTCACCTGTGTCATGGGAACCATGGCAATAACAATAAAAACAAAAAAAGTAATAAAAACAATATTTTTTACAACTTGACTCCTATAGAAATGAGTGCTTTACATGACTTACAGCATAATAAAGAGATTATTATCCGGCCAGTTGACAAAGGAGGAGCAATAGTTGTAATGAGAACTTAGGATTATCATGACAGAATGAAGAAGATTCTGGATGACCAGGTGACTTATTTGAAAGTGAATAAATGGGAGCTACAAGAGTTTGTTAGAAAGGTTAATGATACTGTATTGGAGCTCTATATGATGAGACAGATAAGTGAAGACCTGTATGAATATCTGAAAGTAAAACATCTGATTACTCCAGTAATTAGTGGGCTACCTAAGATACATAACAACAGAGAAGATCCACCTCTACATCCTATAGTATCTGGGAGAGGATGGTTCACTGAGCCCACCTCAATTTATGTAGTGAGTCAATTAAAGAAGGCTGTGACAGCTATGAGAACAATATTGAGAGACACACCACATTTTCAGCAATTATTGCATGAGTGTATGATGAAGTTGGATAATAAAGAAGACCTTGTTATGGTGACGTTAGATGTCAAAAGTCTCTTCACGGTGATCCCTAATGAATATGGAATTGACTCTGTTTGCAAACTATTAATCAGACGTGGGATCTTGGATAGATTGACAATTCTACAACTATGCTCATTGTTGAGGATAATCTTGGAGAATAATGTTTTCATGTATGGAAAAGAATGTTATTGGCAAAAATGGGGTATAGCCATGGGTACATCATGCGCAAATAGTTATGCGAACTTGGTAAATGGCACAGTGAGAAGACGAATTTGTGTTTAATGAGGTCAACAAATGGAGAGGCCAGGTTATTTACCATGGTAGATTTGTGGTTGATGTGTTTATTTTATGGGATGGCACCATAACTGAGCTCCATAGATTTATTGAGTATTTGGATTGCACTACTTCCTTTTTAAGCTTTGATGTTCAGAGCTCTGACAAGGAGATAAACTTTCTAGATGTAACCATACAGTTGGACAAAGGAGGAAATTTTAATACAAGATTTCATAGGAAAGAATGCTGGAGAAACAACATTTTGCATAGAAACAGTATGCATTCCACAAATGTTTATATACAAATAACCAAGGGGCAATTTCTTCGTGCCTCAAGGCTGTGTAGGAAGGAAGAGATATACAATGAAGAATCAGAAAGGATGAAAGAATGTTTACTAGCTCATGGCTATAATAAGAAAGAGGTGCATCAAGGATGGAAAGAATCCCAGGAGCAGAGAACAATGTTAGGGAAACTTTATTTTTCCAAGAGGAGGGAAGAAAATAGATCTGATAATGATGGTCAATGAGATGGGACTGATGGTGTCAGGTGTCTCCTTACTTATAGTAATGTCATCTGTTCAATATGCCTGATTATTAAGAATAACTGGAAAATCTTAATGACAGATGATGATATTAAACACATAGTAGATGAAACACCAAGATTAATGTTTAAGAACAAACCAAATCTGAAGAGAATTTTATGTCATACAAATGTATTTCTCCTAGTGAACATGCAAGTAGGATGGACATGTTCCCTTGCAAAAGATGCAAATCATGTCAATATATTGATACCAGTAATTTATCTGTACATCCAGTCACAGGATTAGAGTATAGATTGAAAGAATATGTTGATTGTCTTATCAAGAACATTATATATTTTGCGAGGTGTGTATGCTGTCTGGCATTTTATGTTGGGAAAATGAATAGATCATTCAAAGAAAGAGTATTACAATATATCATTGATATTAGAATGGCTACACAAACTAATGCCTTAGGCCATCATATCAAAAAACATCCTGGTCATAAGTTCCTTTTTTAGCACTAGATAAGTTATTTGTAAATACTAGGAGAGGTGATTTAATCAATAAGACTGAAGTACTGGAGACTCGATGGATAGCAGATTTACAGGCTGATAGGAACCCTGGACTTAGTGGCGTGGTTCCTTTAAAACCAGTATTAAAGAATAGAAATCTGAGAAGATAATCTGATTGGGTGATATATTGTTTAAAGATGGGTGTGACAAATGCATAAGCTGAAAGCACTCATCCTGGCCTTTTTGAAGTGGATTTTTGTTTTTGCTGTTATAGGTTTTATATTTACTATATTAACGTTTTTTATTGAGATTTTAATTATTATTAGCATCCCTGTCTGTGTGAAGCTGCAGTTCGCTCAACAGATTACCTGAGATTAGGATAGCTGGAATTCCATCTCTAGAGAATATTGCCACCTTGAGTAACATAACCTAACTTATTGAAGTGTCTATTCTGCTCTGGATACTTTGAGCAGTAATCCAGAAAACAAGTAACTTAAGCTCTTGAACTAGAAAAAAAAATAGTAGCAAGCTTGCCCCATGGTCTTTCTGGAATTTTGTGAATAATTATCTCTTCTTTCACATTACTTTTCTTAAGCTTGTTATGTATTTGGCAATTATTTACTATCATCTTAACTCGATGAAGTGTTCCTGGCCAAAGCATCACATCTCATTCATGCTCTCTCCTCAACTTTAGAATGTTAAATTGTATTTAATGTATTTTAATATGTATAGTACATCTGAATTAGCACTGGGAATTTCGTCTTTTGATCTGGACATCATGACATTATTATGTGTCTCTTAGCAACTAAATGTCTGTATCAGACTCAGCTCACATCACAAATTCCTGCTGCTTTTCATCAGTTATTGATAAATAGGGAAACACTGTCATCACTTTTAAACATCGAATCAGAAGTTCTTTCTAACTTTCTCTTAAACACTGTTCTGTGAATCTGCCATATGCATCTCTTTTCCTGGTTTATACAAAGTTGTTATGCCATACTTCGTGAAAGTCAACAACATCCTTTGAAGACATAAAGGAGTTTTATGTAGGCTTCAACCATATTCTGTAGCAGCTTATGATCTATCTCAGTACAGACTTGTCTTCCATACACATGCTTGAAGGACTTTTTCCATCTACACATTTTAACTAGAGGCTGTTTTGAATATGAGCATATTTTTTTTGCCTCAGCCACTGCTGTGGAACCATAATTAATTGGTTGTTTCTCTTGCATTAGCATTGATCCTATATGAGACTGATTGACATAACACTTGCAACACAACTGACTTTCACATTATAATAATGAAGATGTAGAGGTTATATTACTAATTTCTTCAGCATTGTGAAACTTTGCTATTTCTGCTCTCATTGCCACTCTTTTTGAAAACATTGCAAACACTGTGACTTCTGTATTCACTGTGCACACTCATACAATTTACAAGCAGCTCATGCTCTGCTTCTGTGTTACCGACTGACGTTCCTGAACTTGTGTTTGCATCAGTTGCTTGCAAAACATTTCTCAGCCCACTATCTTTCCTTTTCTTTGTTTTGCACATGTTTGAGAAATTGTTCAGTACATTCTTTATTCAGTGCATGGCAAGCTTTGCTTTTCTACTTATAACAACACCTGGACAAGCACTATCTGTTCAGCTGATTCTTTTCAGTTGCACAGTTGTGGCCTAGCTTCCTGTTAACACTGCCAGGTAGTTTCTTCACTGTCTTACATTATTATAAGTTCAAGCAGAGTCTTTCAGTCTTGTTTTAAAAATTTTCTTGCCCCAGTTTAATCCAACACATCCATTTCTTCTGCAAACTCTTTCATCTGTATATTTATTTTGTTTACTATGCACACATTCATAGCTTTTTCTAGTATCAAATCTGTTTTAGTCAAGTCTGCTTCTTAACTTACCATTTTTGTGCCAGAGAGAAGTATATTTCTGAGTAGTAACTTGTAGCTTACCTAATTCATATTCATTAGCTCTATATTTCAACTCATTTTTGTACGCAGCAGTTAGTTTATTCACCCTTCGTTTCTCGTAAAAAAATTAAATAATGAGTATGTCTGGATTTTTCTTAGGGTCTCAGTGCTGTGTTTAAATCAGTGTTTTCTGCTTAGTGATCATATGAAATGTTTTAAATGCCATTACTGCATCCTCTACAGCTAGGTGAAAAAATCTATTTCTTTTTATTTTTCAGATATGCAAGACGCAGTAAAGAGGAAATTAAATATTTGCAGCAATTGTTTCCAGTTTTCTGCTAGGTTTGCTTAAACGGTCAAGGTGGTTGGTGGAGTTAGCGACAAAATTGTTTGCATGATGAAACAATTACTGATTTTGAAATAAAATGATGTGGCTTTTGCTTAGTTTGATAAAATGTCCAGTATTTTGTCTCTGAAATTGAATCTGATAATAGCACTGCTTGTAAAGCTTTTGGAACTTGTTTTGACATTTAAAATGAACTTTTTTACTTCATAATTCATTTTTCTGTCAGTTTTACTTACTTTAGCATTTGCTTATCAAATATCATCATTAATTATTGTCTTTGTTTTCAAATAGCTAATGGTCTAGTGGCAAAGTAGTACTCAAATTTTCTGTCTTTTCAGTCCTTTTATGTTTGGGAATATTGATGGCATGATCAGCAGTTCCAGCCCTCTCACTTTCTTGTTCATTTGTACAGCAAATACAGTAGCAGATCCATGCAGAATACCTTAAGTGACACCAGTCTTTATTGAACCACTTCTGTAACCCCATGCCATATATTTTTTTTTGTCTTTGTACTGCCATGAATCACTTCTAAGTATTATAATAAAGACACATAGGAGAGCCAGGTTGATGCACCAGAATTCTTTATCGACATATCCATCAAGCTTTTTATGACAATGCTTAATACAACTGTATTAGAAGAACATGGGAGGGGTCATCCTTTGTCTAGGACTAATGTTGCTGTTAAGGACTAATGTTGCTGTTTAGTAACAAGGCACATAGCTGGTTACAAAATCAAACCACGTCTAGGTCAATTTTTTCCTTTATGGACACAAACCCAAGCTGTATTTGTATTCATTTGCCAACAGGGGTCCAACATTATCATAGCTGGTCATTTCATGTACTCCAGCAAGGACAGAAGCAAACTGTAAGATTACTACTGTACAGTAGACATGTTTCAGTCATCAAAAAAGCTTTCTGTAAACGAAAATGCCATGCTCACTTGGGCATTTCACTCCATTAGCTACAGTAACATTGAACTTAGTAATTCTAGGAAACAGTCCTAGGAGAAAGTAAATATTTAGTAGAGGATATACTAAATAGGGAAGCAGGAAAAGAATGTGTCTGGTACATGTGACAATGAAAGAGCTGGTGCCTACGACTCCTGATTTTGAAGCTGGACCCTAATGCACGGTATGAAGCCAAAGGCATGTGCAGTGAATTCAAAATTTTCATACTTGATGTTTTTGTTTCCAGAATGAGGTGAGAAGGAAAACACCATTCCTTATTAAAGACAGATGCCAAGCTCTCCTTCATGGGACAGGAAATACTGCAGGCAAAGTTTGAATAAATTTCCCTTGATATTCTACTAGAAAGTATTTATAACACTATATGGGGAAGAAGAATGTTAGTTTAATTGTGAACTTCAGTGTGCACCAGATTTTGTTCAGAAAAGGCAAATCATTACAATTGTTAAGTCTTTCATGATCATGGTGTATGAGCTAAACCATGAGAATGAACTGAAAACTACTTCCTCCTTGAATGAGGTATAATTTCTGGCCCATCCAATTAACAAAGACTCCCAAGTTTTCTGTGTATGTAAAAATGTAAATGGCACTTAAAGCAGTCCTTCAGAAAGTTATCAGAGCAGGCTGCATGACTGCAGTAAAATTGAAGAAGCTACAGAAATGCTGGTATAAAAAAATCCTCAACAACTAAACTGCCTGCCAGTTATTTTGACTGTTTTTTTAAGTGTACTTGTACACTGCTGATTACCTGACAAGAGTGTAGCCATTATTTAGACTGTTGGTTAGTGAGTTGTAGGGTACACACCCATGAGACTGCTTCTGCCAACTACCAGTAAAAGAGAGATAATTGTTTTTATATTTCATATTTGGCTGTATTTAATAACAGACAGATAACTGAACATCTGTGGTTTCACCCAGACTGTTAGCAGTCCTACAAGGCCAGGAACAAAGTTCTGAGGAATTGGAAAATTCTACCAGCCTTCCCTGTATTTTTTTGGTGTGTGTGTGTGTGTGTGTGTGTGTGAGATAGTTACCACAGATAAAGGGGCAGTGGAAGGCATTGGTTCACAGAGAGAGCAGTAGAAAACTCAGCTCTGTAAGTGACTTGTGTCCAGTCCATGCTGGGTGTGGAGGCTGGAGGCCCCTTCCCAGGAAAGCAGTGCTTATTCCCTTTATGGTCTTGGAACCAGGTGGTATTTGTAAACTATATACTGAAACATATTTGTGTGCATTTTATTGCTCTTACTTCAGCCTTTCAAGATAGTGGTACCACTTATCTTTCACACTTGGTTGGCAGTTGAGGGATTCAAACTCCTTCAGTGTCAGCCCAGCATCACATTTGGTGGCGGGAGTTACAGTTCATCTGCACATTTGGTGCCAGGTGCCATGTCTCATCACTGATCTGACCAGAGGCTCTTGTTGGTCTGGTTGCAATGACACTGGAACAGTATGTTAGAGGTCTTAGTTCAAGTCCTATATAAGTGGTAATATTATCCTTTCACTTCTATGATTCTGACAGTGCTTAAGCACAGGACCTTCTCAGTATTTCTGTTGCTGTTTGCATGTAAATAAACCTTGATTCTTCATGCTGGGGGGTTCCTAGCTGAAAGGATAAGGCTGTCAGGGGAAAACTAAATGCTTATTTGTGCAGAGGCTCTTATTGGCCCAGCAGCAGTATGCTGGAGGTCTTATGTTTAAGTCCCAAATGAGAGCTAATATCAGAGCCATGGCTGGGTCATTTGGTGCCTGCTGCTACTCCCTGATCATAGAGCCCCTAAACAGTAGGTTGAGAAGCAAAAGAAATAAGTCCCTTCTATGATTGGTCACTCCTCCTGTCCTAAGGAGGACTGTCAAGCTCTAACACCCTTTGCCCTCACACTCTAAGTGACAGCAAAAAAAGTAACTTTTAAGGTCTGACACTCCTTCCTTCTAGTAGGACTGCTTGGTTCAAACTCCCTCACAGTCTCTAGTTCCACATGTTTATGTGCAAAGAAAAAAATCCCGCAATCTGCTGATCATGCCTCCTAACACATTATGCCTGGGGTTACTGGTCCCCTCACCTCACCTAGGCTATGCGTATGGCTAATATTTTTCTTGCACTTCTATGATTCTAACAGTGCTTAAACATAGGGCACTCTGTGTGTGTGTGTGTGTGTGTGTGTGTGTGTGTTTGTGTTTATATTTCAACTAGTAGATAAAACACTTTAAGAAATAATTTAGAGTCATTTAACAGATGAACCCTGGTGTCACAAGAAGTGTAAAAATTAATCAGTGGTGATAGGAACAATGCTTTCCTTTCAGCTTTACCAGAATCCATATATCATCTATAAAATAACAGTGGACATTCCCAGATCTATGGTGTATGTGCTTTTGTTGTTCAATTGACATACAACTTGTTTTTTAATGCCAATGGGAAACCCATTGGTAACAATATTATTTTAGTTTCCAGAGGTGAATAGCACAGGTTGTGAAGATTATATGCTAACCTCATTTCTACCTCATCTGTGCAATAACTTTGAGAGAATTATTCACAGTCAGATGTATAATTATCTGAAAACTTATGATCTTTTTTGTCTAAAGCTAGCATGGCTTCAGAATGGTTATCATGAATAAGGCTGTACACACTGTAGTTATGTGTGACATTCTGTTTACACAGCTAAGGTCTTGCTTATGGGAGGGGTAGTTTTTGAATTATTCAAGTTATTTCATTTTTCGTCTATGGTATTGTTTAGTCCAAGATGTAGAACTTTGATCTGTCACTCTAAGACATTAACTGGGCCCAGTAAACCTCTTTCAAAGTCAAATGGGTAGAAGCTATGTCTAGTACAGTGATAGTTAACTCACAGGTTCCTCAAAGGTCAGTGCTAGGCCCTCTGCTGACTTTTATGTATGTATTCTGTTTAATTAGTTTTACTTGCAGCACAAGGCTGCTGACAACCCTTTTGACTTGTCCTTCTGGGGGTAGGTTCCCATCATGGAGAAACTGCTTCACCCTCACTTCAGGATTTTATGAGTTCTGCACATGGTTCCACAGAAGTACTGTCAGAATTAACCAACAAGAAACAGTTTTGATAACATCTGAATCAGGGCTAAGGTTACAGATGAACTAGACGTTAAACAGACAGCTTTCCATTTTTAAGATTGTGCACATTGAAACACAAAGAATATGGGTATATTCATTTCTGAAAGCAAGCATTCTCAATACAGAAGATATAGAAATCTCTCTTGTGATGTGGAGCATGCTGACTGGTTAGGCCCTTATTCCTGTGGGAGTCACATCTCACAATAAGGAAAAACACTGTGTTTCTTATTGTTGATTCTTGTGCCCCCAGTTTTATACATACCATATTAACCACCTTTCTCATACTCCAAAAGGCATAAAACTGAACTGAGTAAATTATATTGCTTAGTACTGTATCCATGTGTGTTTCCTACTGGAGTAGCTTAAAGTGTTATAGAACAGAGGGGACCAGTGCTGTAGTTCTTTTTTTTTTTTTTTTTTTTTTAATAAGTGACTCCAGAAAATAGTGTCCCACCTCAAATCTGGAGAGAGTGAGGGATGGAAAGAGCTTGCATCTAGACATTGATGGGAAACTCTATGACTCAAAAGGTAAATATTTCCCACATTTATGGCGAACAGAGTTTTTTCACCCTTGAAAGGTACTTGAAATCAAATGGCTAACCAAAATTCAGTCATATGGATCATGCTAGTTAACGTGTAGAAATGCTCTGGTTTGCAAATGCCTATAACATACATGTGGTCACACTGCAAATCATCAGTACAGGAGTGAGAAAAGAAAAAAGCGACAGTTTGAGGGGGTATTTACATATGAAATTATAAAGTGGCATTTTTTGCTTCATAGGGTTTCACTGTTCTTTATTCTACATGTCACCTTGACCTTTTCTTCAAATCCATGAGGACTGTCCTCAGTTACAGATAGTATAAGAGGCAGGAGGCAAAGATCCCCCTGGGGTGCAAAGAGCTGCATCTCCTGTGGAAACACTTCTGAATGTGTAGCTGTATGTGTTCCACGTTGCATGCTTTTCATTTATTGTGACTGAAACATCTGAGTTTAAATATATGGGAATCAAAGATACGAGTTTTAGTTTATCTCATACTTAATTCTCAACTGCCTGCCATATGTCAGCACATTTTTTTTCTGGTATGCCAAATGGTAAGGTTTGCAAGAACAAGAGTTATTGTGTTTTTTGAGAAAAAAAATGCAAGTACTAATTTTACATTTATGGTGCCATGAAGTAGGTTACCATAATCTCTTTTAAAGGAGACCTTAATTTTTCTCCTTTCATAATCTGATTAGTATAGGTATTTTTCCACATAAATTAATAAAAAATGTTAAACTATGTGCTAATCTGAAATTGTGTATACAAGAAAGGTCCACATTTTTGGCAGCATCTATATATGTTTATATTGTAGTTGTATAAGGTTGTCACATTTTGCTGTATACTGTCAGTATGCAATGGCTGGATGTTCGCTGCACTCTACAGTATATGTTGGCATCTCTGGTACTGTTTAATGTGATCTGTAGATTTTTGGATGCATTATCTGCTTCAGTATGGATTTTAATACTAACAGTACTGGTATTTTTATCTTAAGTATTTTATCATAGATATGGAGACTTTGTTGTAATAGCCAGTTGCATGTTACATTCCTTTTGAGAATGATATCACATCTTGTGACTTAAAAGTATTATGGTATATTGTGAGTGATTATCATTTAGTTATATTTTTATAAAGAATATTATTATAGCACTCTACTTATTTTTAATGTCTTTATTAATGCATATACTGTTACTTTCAGTGAACTCAGTATGGGACTGTCCTTTTAAATTGCCCTTAATATGTATGCAATGAGCATGTGAAACAAAAGAAAGGTCTGGTAATCTGCACCCATTCCTTATTTACCTAGTAAACTTCTGGGAAAGCAGGGAATGTTGATATAGTTGCTATAGAAGTTGGATGGAATTCATAAGTGTGTGGGATGAAGCCATGTTACTGCTTATGTGAAATAAATAGTTTGTTCTTCTGATAGGATTATTTACTTTTGAATGCATATTATTTTTCCCAGATTAAAACTTCTTAAGTATAGCTAATTAAGTAACAGAAGGATGTTATTTTTTATGGCTACCTACATTTCTGCTGCAAAGCACAGAATGAGGTTTTATTGAAGACTTTAGTTTGATATCTGCCCCGTATACACACTTTTGCTATAAAGGATATTTGTTGGGCATTTTGCCAGGAAGAGGTAAATTTACTAAAGTTCTATATATAAAATAAATAATACAGTGGATGATGAAAAGTAGAAAGAAACATCTGGATAGTGATTTAGAGTTGTTGGATGAGAAAGCCTCAAGAAATTGTGAATCCCCTAATTGTGTATTTTTCTAGGAATGGGTTTGGAGAGGTATAAGGTGCATTTAGGTTCCTTCCCATATGCAAGATACAAGGAACCATAGACTCTGGGGTCTCATAATCTTCTCATTTTTGGATGCAACTCATAAGCTTTGTATTTGGCTGCTTGACTTATAAAAGTGACCTGTGAAAAGAACTTCTAAAATAATGACTGCATATACTTAAATTTTGTTGTGACATAAATTTCTTGGCTTTAAGGTTTAAAGGCCTGGAGTATGATTGTACTATTATGATTTAAAATGTGCATGTGTGTAGCAGATTGCAGTTCAAACAATATGACAATTACTCATTTTGAACAAAGGTATTTTAACTTAAAACAGATGCTGCACTTCACATCCTGCCTCTTGTTAGCAGCTATTTGGGCTTACAGTGTGTGGAGCTGACCGAACAGCTGAGAAGTGGGCTAGAAGAGTGATCTGAGAAAGCTGTATTAGTTACACATGGCCTTGGAACTGCAGCATTGTAGCCACTGTGTAACAGCAGATGAATATTATGATATTAAACACACACACACACATGCACACGCACACACACACACACACACACACACACACACACACACACACACACACACACACACACATATACACCTGTTATTTTATAGTCTCTCCCCAAAACATCAGCACAAACAGCACTTAAATCAGAAGCACAGCATCTTTCTTGTAAATCTATGACATAAACTGCACAAATCTTGCAAAAACTAATGACAACTGCATTTATAATACTAAACACTTGACTATTACACATCAGGAATCACACCAACAATTCACAGAAAAGAACAGAATTATATTAAAATGTTTTATATACCACTTTTTCATGAAAAAATCAATGTTTGCAATAGTAGTAAGTCTGCAGGAGAGTCAGTAAAATAGGAGTTACCTATTTCAGCAGCATTTACCTCCCTGTTTTTGCTCCCAGGAGTAGACCATGTTGGTCATGTTAATCTTAGTCTACAGTGTTTGAGTTTTATTCATCTTTTACTACTTTGTTCAATAATTTCTAATACTTTTTTTTATTTATTGCATAGAGTTTGTTCTCTTTCCCTTTATTATATTGCTACCTGACATATCATTTGTTACCTCAGGTTTGCTTTTAGCACTTTTGTGTTTTAATACCCCACATGGCTGTTGCAGGACCTCAGACTAAATGGCAGATTTGAAGAATCTGTGTAGACATAGAAATTAAAACAGGATCAGAGGAGTAAGGTAACTCAGGCTAAAATGTTACAATTTATGACATTATGAAATATTGCCAGGCATATCCTTGGTAGTGTCTTACTTTTCTCCATCTAAAATTGAGCCAAATGATTTCTACAGACATCTGTAGCTTTACCTGATAATTTGAAAAAGGCAGTTGACCATTTTACATACCTGTCAATTGCCCAGATATTTGCAGAATGTCCAAATTTTTGCCTCATATTTTTGATTAGTTCATCATACTGCGGTGGTGGTGCTGTGGTAGTGTTGTCGCCTCATAACAAGACGTTGTCCCGTTCGATTCTCAGCTAGAGCGTCTTCTGTGTGGAGGCATACGTGAATGGGGCGTGCCTTCATTGAAGGTTGTGCATCAGGGCTGGTAACCCGGTACGTAAAAATCCACTACCAATCGTTAGCGGATCGGAGTTCCGCTGTGGCGACCCCTAACCGGGAAAAGCCGAAAGACACAAACAAATTTTTGATTAGTTCATCATAAATTCTGTGTTTTCATTGAGGTTTAAAGTCATTAACTAAAAACAAACATTCCAGTTTTAGACTTTATATTCTTCAGAAAATGTATGGTAAATCAAAATCTGTTATTCTATCAACTTTCTAAATTAATAAGAACAATATTTAAAATTTTTCACTGATTTTGGGGCCTCTGTCCCTCCATTATTTTTGGATTTGTCCATATTTTTTATATGAGGAGGTCAAGTGGTGCCCTTTTATGTTACTTTTTTAAATTATCATTATGGTGACCCTATTGTTTTGATTTCAAATCTGGTCAATATAGCTGATTCTGTTATCTATACATACAGTGTATTGGGGACCTTTCTGTGAAATTTCCCCTGAAGAAATGTTCAAGTGCATAGAATGTCCATTAAGCACAAGTTTTGATAGCTCAACCTATATGTGAAAAAGGGTATTCTTATTAATAATGAAATAAAGGCAAAAGTAAAATCCTTATTAATAATATATATATATATATATATATATATATATATATATATATATGCATATATAGTCTACATCAATGCAACAAATATGGCTTACTTCAAGAAAAATACAACAGAACAGCAAAACATTGACTCCAACTGGTCCCATGCAACACAAAAATCAGAATTTTTGCCTGAACCCCCCCCCACCACCATGTCTTTACAGCTACCAACTCTGAGATTGCATGACAGTGGGGAAAAGGACAAAGTCTCTTACTACTATTCTATCTTGGACAAAATGCAAGCTGCATTGCAGTAGAAGGGAAAAAAAGCCATTAACTTACACTGCTAAAGTCATAATCCATCACTCACCTGACCAAAAGTGCAAATCAACAAATCCAGATTTAATTAAAAATGAAAACATCTTATTTTGCACAAATCAGCAAAACACATGACTCTGCATATATTTTACACACACACACACACACACACACACACACACACACACACACACACACACACACACACACACACACACACACACACAGATATGTATAAGATTAATATCCCTACATAGATCTTTTTTGCCTTTTCAGACGTCAGGCCATGAACACCATTAGAACAAAAGCTCCTTCAATCAAAAATCTGGCAGCTTGATCATATAGATTGACTCTATATATAAACAGATTGCTATAAAACCAACATAGTACAAGGCTCACTGTTGAAAAACAGCATATCATAAAACAATAAAAAAACAGAGCATTTTCCATGTGCAGTTTTTGCCTCCCACACCCTTTTTGATATATGTTAACTTTATGATTGCTCATATGGGGAAATATCTTTATCACCCTGACCTGTGCTATTTAAGGGCAATGATATTTATTATTTCAGCATTCAGCTCCATTTGGCATTTAAATTCACTAGCAGAAAACAGTTTTAATTTAGGGTCTGAGACTGGTCATGCTATTAGAGCTGCATGTTAATTTGCCTAGTATTATATACAAGTACCAAACCGTCAACTAAAACTGAATCTCTCTCTCTCTCTCTTACACATACACACACACACACACACACACACACAAAGTGAAAATGGTTAAGAAAAAATAACTAAATAAATTAGATAAAAAAATGGAGGGGTGAAATTTCATTGACAAATATGTAAATCATTTAGTTGAAATTGCAAGATCATAGAATACTGGGGGAATAAGGAAGTTTCCCGTTTCCCCATTATTATGCAATCTCAGAACAGGTGTGTTTGTATGTCAGTGTGTGTCTGTGTATGTATATATATATATATATATATATATATATATATATATATGTATATATATATATATATATATATATATATATACACACTCATATGATTTGTGTGTGTGTGTTATATATATATGTATATATACTTATTTATTTATTATTTATTTATTTGAAGTTTGTTTGCCAGGATAATCCATTGGGCCGAGTGAGCCCATTTTCAATGGAGTCCTGGGGAGAAAAGCTCCATAGATACAATGTCAACATATACAACTAAGAATAAAGTAAAATATAGTAGGATAAACATAACATAAACAGTTTGTTAAAGTATCAGAGTAGTACATATAAGCACAAGATAATGTTAATGCAACAGGAAAAAACAACCGAAGAGCATATGCAACAATAAGCATAAGTTTACAATTTTTAGTTTCTATATTCACTAGCAAATGGAAAGAGAAAGTATGGGTAAGATTTTGGTTAGTAGGTGTGCACAGAGAATATTTACATAAGTGGTTAACTACAGTATGAATGTTCCCTAGGAAGGGAAGAGTTGTGGATTTAGGGGTGAGTAGTAGCTGGAGGGATTATGCAGGATGGGTGCAGGGGCATTCCCAGAGAGAAGATAGATGTGAATGGAGGAGAGATTTAAAGACTGGAAGGCGGGCCAGGGAAAAGGAAAGTAGGAGTTTGCCTGCTGGACGGGCAGGTTTGTGGAGTTCAACTAGGTTCTGAGTGCTGGTTCTAAGGGGTCTGTTAGGATGGTGCATGGTGAAGGCTGAGGAGAGTGAGGGGCAGAGTGAGGGCTTGAAAATTAGCTTATGAGCATGAGTTAGTTGAGTGTAGGTAAGGAAGTTAGGGAGTTCTAGCCAATTTAGTTTGTGGAGGGCAGTACAGTGATGGGAGGAGGATCTGTGGCCAGAGGCGAATTTGGTGATTTTGTTGTTGCAGGAAGAGAGTTTTGTTTTAATAGAGGATTTAAGGTTGGTTAGGAGTGGGGCACCATAAAGGAGAGAGGGGATGAGGTATGTGGTAGATAGGAGGAATCTACTAGATGGGAGAGGAAGCGGATATGCCGGTAGAACATGCCTAGTTTCTGATGTGTTTTTTTAATGTTTGTATGTATATGGGAATCAAATATAAGCTGATTATCAGTGAGAGCTCCTAGCAGTTTAGCACTGGAAACAATTTCTAGAGATGTGTTATTTTGACTGGTTATGAGGAAAGAGTTTATGTCGATAGTTATGCTTTTTGATGGGGTGAATAACATGAGTTTGGGTTTTGATGGATTGAGAGCAAGATGATTGTCATGCATCCATTTTTCAGTGGTTGAGAAGGCATCTTGAGTTAGTTTTTTAAGGAAGGGAATGGAGTTTGCACGGCAGAAAATAGTTGAATCGTCTGCATACTGGACTATTGTAGCATTTGGGATATTGTGGTGGAAGTCATTAATGAAGATGTTGAACAATAATGGACCTAATATGGAGCCTTGGGGTACACCAGTGACAGTGTTGAGGTAAGAGAAGGTAGATTTCTTCCATTTGACAGATTGCTGCCTATTGGAAAGGTAACTAGAAAACCAGTTGATGCAAGAGGGGGAAAGATGTAGGTTAGAGAGTTTGTTGAGTAGCAGGGAATGGGAGATGGTGTTGAAGGCCTTAGAAAGGTCTAGGAGGAGAGTGGAGGCAATATAGTTAGAGTCTCTAGCTTTACTTACAGTTTCGAGGAAGGAGAAAAGAGCAGTAGTAGTGATGTGACCAGGTCTAAATCCATGTTGTGTTGGGGTTAATAGGTGATTGTTGGTGAGGTAAGGTAGTAGTTGTATGTGGATATATTTTTCTAGTAGTTTAGAGATGGGGGATAAGATGGCAATAGGTCTAAAATTGGCGATGGTGTTGTTGTTACCTCCCTTATGGAGGGGAATAATGTAAGCTTTTTTCCAAATTTGGGGTACATAACTTTCTTGGATTGACCGATTTATAAGTATACAAATGGGGAAGACAATGGCTTCAGTAGCTATCTTTAGGAAGAAGGAAGAGATGTTATCGGGAGCGTTAGAGCAAGGTTTTAACTTAAGAAGCAGTTTTTTTATAGTACATATGGGTATGGGTTTGGGGGAGAAGAGAGGGAGGTTGGAAGTCGAGGAGCCTAGATAGGAAGGGGAAGTTGGAGTTGTAGCTGGGGGAGTAGAGTTATTAGTAAATGATGATGTTAATTTAGTTATGGAATCAATAAAGAAGCTATTAAATTGGAAGGCGAGGTCGGTATCAGAAATATTTTGATCGGGTTGTGAATTTTCCTTTTTGCCAGGGTTGAAGAGGGAGGAGATACTATTCCAGAACTTTTTTGGGTTAGACTTATGATTATTTTGGAGGGTGATATAGTAGGATTTCTGGTCAGAATTGATGAGTTTTTTAACTCTGTTGCGGAGTATTTTGTATTCATTTAGGGAGGCTAGGGTTTTGTATTTGTAGTAGTTTTTCAAGGCTTTATTATGAAGGCGCATGACAGCTAAGGTGTCTTTTGTTAACCATGGGATAGTTTTGCTCTTGATTATTTTTGTTCTAAGGGGGGCTAAGGTGTCGAGAAGGTTTAGAAATGATGTATTAAAATAGATGACAGCTTCATCTAGGGGTAATGTATATAGGGGACTCTAGTTGAATTGTTTAAGTAAGTCAGAGAAGGTGTCTTGGTTGAAGTTCTTTAAGGAGCACACAGAGATGGTGGTGTGTGATAGCTGTAGAGAGGGAGAGTGACATCGAGCAAAGCTAGGAAAGTGGTCACTGAGAGGGTCAGGGAGTGTACCACTACTTGAGATAAGGTATGGGTGTGATACTAGAATCAAGTCTAGGGTGCTGCCACAGGAATGGTCCTTAGATGGTCTGGTTATGGACTGAATTAATTGGTGAAAGTTGTAAAGGTTTATATTTTGGGGATTTGTTGGGCATTGGACAGAGGACCAGTTAATGTTAACGTCACCTAGGATGACAGTTTCATTAGTGATGTTGGTGGAGAGCCAAGAGAGAATATCCTCAAGAATTGGTATGTTATCACCAGGAGGGATATAAAGGGAGGCTAAGCATATTGTTTTATGTTTGTTCAGATGGAGTAGGGCTAGAAGTAGTTCGGCATTGGCAAACTGGGGAACTGGTTTAGTTAGTATAAGAAGTAACAGAAAAGGAAGAGACATGGAGTAGAGCTACACCACCACCTTTTTTGTGGGTTCTATCTTTCCTGATGATATTATAGTTGGGGGGAGTTATTTCTGAATCTTTTATGGAGGGTCTTAGCCATGTTTCGGATATTGACAGTATGTCAGGATTGTTATGGAGAAGCCAGGCATGGAGGTATGGGATTTTGTTACATATACTTTGAGCATTTAATGCTGAAAAGGTGAGGGTTTTTGTGGGGGAAGGTGTGTTTGTTGAGGAGTTGATGGGAGAGAGACCAGGGTTAGGGTGTATGTCACCTGACAGCAGGGTGGTGATGACTTGGTGAAGATGAAAAGAAAGGTAATTAGAGAGTTTAATATATAGTATTAGGGTTGTATGTTTTGCTAGAGTAGTGCAAGTCAGACTAGGGTTGATATGTTTGTAGGTGGATATAAGTTTGAAGGGGAAGAGTAGGGAGGGATTGCAATATATATATACTCATTTAATCTGTGTGTGTGGGTGTGTGTGTGTGTGTGTGTGTGTGTGTGTATGTGTGTGTGTGTGTGTGTGTGTGTGTGTGTGTGTGTGTGTGTGTGTTTTTATCTTTATATAAGCATGTTTTATATATCGATATAGGCATAGATAAATATAGTATTGGGGGTGCAGGTGGTGCTTGACTTCCTGCAAAAAGACACTGATTTGCTGGTTTTGTGCTTAACCTAATAATACTGTTTTTGGTTAGGTTGAATCAATAAAACAAAACTCAAGCTAAGTGTTGCCAATGGGATGTGATGCACTCATATCCTAACCTTGTATTCTCTTATCAGATTGTGAAAAAATGCATATCTAGATTACAGAAAAGCCAAATCATGGTCAAATGGGGCCCTCAACAGGGTAATAACCCAGCCTCACCCCCTACAGCCATTCCAGTGTCCCAGTACTTGTCTTTCTCCCCTGTTACCATAAACACTATTCAAAACCAGCAGTGTGCATGCTGTTTTTTTCTTTTCTTTTGAATGTGGATTTCATTTAAAACTTTTAATTTATTTATCCTTTGTTGACTGAATTAGCCCCACTAGGCTAGTAGCCTCTTTACAGGGGTGACCCTTAGTGGTATTTATACTACTAGGGCAAATGTGTCCAGGGTATTGGGGAACTACCCCATGCTCTTTTGATAGCTCAAGTGGACATAAAATATCTCACAACACCTACCATCAATATGGGCAGATGGGCCTCGGTTTAGCATTTCATCCAAAAGATGACACACTCAGGAGTGCAGTAGCCCATCTTATACTACACTGCAGCGTCAGCAAGCTATCTACATGATGTGGGAGTAGAACTCCCAGTCTTTTGCACCAAAGGTGAGTATGCTACCAGTTGCGTTACTAACACCACTTACGAATTTTATAACACAAACACTAATGGCCATTTCCTAAACAAAACAGTTGTACATTGCAAACAGACTTAGCAAAAGCAATAGTAAACATCTCTTTCCTTGAAGCTAATGTTCATTGAAAATACATTGAAACTCACAATCATTGAAAATGCATTGAAACTCAAACTCACATTTATTGACATGCACCAGGCCAGTACTGGTGTACCTTGGTCACTGGGCTGTTTTCAAACCATGTTCCCCCTGCAAACATTTTTTGGACTAAGCCTAAATGCACATGTTTTTTTTTCACCTTCCTGATTTAATGTATTTTTTGTTAAATACCACAAAATTTATTAGAGTGCATTTTAAATTTGTAAATTTGAACATTTTCCCTTTAAGCAGTGAATCACAGTGTATGAACCAATAAATGAAAAAGTATCCATTTCAGAACATTTCAACCAGCTGTAATGAATGTTAGTGTAGAAATTAAGACCACTGTCTCCTGTAGATGGTTTGAGCCTGAGTAATTTAATTAACTAACCAGCCCTCTCTAACTAGGACATTTCACACACACACACACACACACACACACACACACACACACACACACACACACACACACACACACACACACACACTAAGAGTTCTCATGAAATTCCTGTTGCTTTGCTGCTTATACTCCAAAATCATAACTTCTAAATTTCCTGCACAATCAAATCTCTGTGTTGCTTCGGCTTGTACCAAGGTTTCACCAAAATCAAATCTCAGGTATTAGATGTGGACATAAGAGAGAGAGAGATGGATGAATAATGCTGCTTTGATTTGTACCCAAAATTAAATCTTGCATTTTGCTGTTATGAGTGAGAGTAAGATGTCTATGTTCAGTGTTTTTGGAAGTAAGAGAGACATATGGAAAAATGTAAAGGAAAACTTACTTTTCTAATGTGTGGCTTTTTTTATTAAATTAGTGTGTGACCACCGCCCCACTCAGTGAGCCCTAGGCCGTTGCCTAATGCTGGATAAAGTGTAAAATTAAAAATACATATTTAAAGTAATACAATGAGACAACACTCCCTTTCCCAAAGAAAACTTCAGCAAACACACAAAAATCATGGATGCTAACTAATAATAGTAGTTATACATTCATAATATTATATATCACAATTAAACATGTAAATAATAAAATGTTCTCTTAATCATGATAGAAAATTGCAATAAAAAGAGCTTGTAATTACCTCCAAAGATAAAACAAATTCTACCAACCATAATAAAACAGAAATAGATGAATATTAAAAATGTGTTTGTAAATAAATCCCATTCCGATTGCTAAATAACTGTCCACAAAAAGCCTGATACTGAACCACAGCCCCCCCCAAAAAAAACAGTATGAAGCAAAAGGCCAGTAAAACATACATAACATTTATAAACTGTAAGACAAACAGGCATATAATCTCCCCTGCCACCAAATAATATGTGACATAAATGGGACCATGCATTCTAACTCACTAAACTAGGTATAAATCCCTACATCACAGGATGGGTTGCCAACTGTCTCACTGACAGTACCCACATTGTAAAAGTTGCAGACTCCAAATTTGACTTCAAAGCAGTGACAAGTGGAGTACTACAGGGTTCAGTTCTGGGACCTCTCCTGTTTGGTATCTACTTCTCTGAAGTACAGGCTAACACAGAAGGCCTTTGGCTAATGAAGTTCACAGATGACTGCAAACTAGGAGCCATAGTTGAGCCTCCAAATGATGTGGACATCCTACAGAAGGGTCTCACTGAGACAGATGCCTGGTGTCAGAGCCATGGCCTCAAGCTCAATGACAAAAAGTGCATTTTCATCCCCTATGGTAAAAACTCTGTACCCATGAACTACCACATAGGTGGCAGTCTACTTAACACTGAATATGTGATAAGAGACCTTGGGACCCAGGTGGACAGTATTCTCTTCCTTGATAATCACATTGCCACAGTAGTCAGGAAATCCTTCTACATGGCACACCTCATCACAAAGGGGTTCTCATCCAGGAAAAAAGAGGTCATTGTTCCCCTCTACCCAACACTCATTAGACCCATTATAGAATACAATGCCCCTTTTGGAATGTACCTCACAAGACATCTGCAGTAGCTGGAAAGGCTACAGAAGTACTTCACAAAGAGGATTACCGGCCTCAAACAGATGCCCTACACTGACCATCTCAAAAAACTCCAGCTTTACTCTGTAGTATATCGCCTACTCTGAGGTGATCTCTGCCTAACATATAAAGTTATGTCAAACCCAGAGCTGTTGGACATGCTATACCTAAAGAAATCCCAATCCCTCCACGATACACACTCTAGGAACCTAAAACTTGTCACCACAATAAACAGGACATGCTGGAGTGATAGATTCCTGGCCCAGAGTCTTCCCATACTCTGGAACAAGCTACCTATCTATGTCAAGTAAAGTTCCTCATTACCACTCTTCAAGAAAAATCTTGATGAGTGGATGGGAAATAGGAAATACACCCCAGGGATCAGTTCTGTGGCTCTGCTTGACAGGGGCACAGGAAAATAACTTTCTTGGGTGGTGTAAGCCAGGAAACCTTGTTGGTTAGGCTTACTTAGGCCCTTGGGCCGATAGTCTAGTACCTACCTATGAACCTATGAACCACTGCCATCAGAATTCAGTGTGATGCCAAACTAATAAAATGGGATTTGACTCCCATCAGCTGTAACAAAGCATACAAAGGATATATGGTTTTAATGGTCAACAGTAAATATGCATTGCTGCCTTACATATTAACTAAGACTGGTCATACCCAAATAAGTTAAACACTGCAGAGCTACACACCAGAGTTATACTCACTGGATCCTCAGTTTCACCCTACTCAGATCAACTCCAGTGGTTTCCAGAGCAACCTTAGCAAGAGTAATTGAAACTTGATTAGAATTATTTTGCAACTCCTACACAATATTTTAATAATGGGATAAACAATGACTCCCCACCACAAGCTGCTTTTTCTCAGGCTTTAAGGTATGCTGCCATCAGTCAAAACTAACAAAGCAAGAACACACCTTATTGTTTTACACTTAAAACTAAATTTCAACTATTCAAGTAATAGCAATTAGCTCTGAGCAGTCAAATTTCTCAATGATGGATATCATACAGTTATAAACATGTATACAATTCACAAAACCCATTAACCATGAGCATCAAACGTTCAGAGTTGAATTACAAAGTGATTTATTTGAAATAAATTAAAACATTAATTGTTCAGAAATACACAGACAGCAAAAGGCTTAATGAGAAATTGAAAATAAAACCTTCAAGAAGAGAAATAATAATAACAAAAACACTACCTAATATCTAAACTAGAAACAATCTGCTTTTCAATAAATATATGCTCTGCACTTATTCTTTCTGGCTGAAGCCAAACATGAGAGCTTCACTGTCCTTTCAGCAGTATACTTGAGCTTTGTTTCCAGGGACATCCTCCAGGAGGGACTCCTGTAGTTTGTGTACTTTTTGACTGTTACTGTTTGCATTAATTATTGCTCTATTTATTAGTCCTCAAACAGGATTCTCTTTCATTTTCATTTAAATTTTAGAAGATGCCATTCCTGATTCCGCAGTGATATATCCAAAATTCATAAAAATAAATCATTGTACAACCTAATTAAGAAGTCTTCAAGTAGCAGACTGTAAAAGAGCAGACAGTCAAAAAACAGAGTTTAGAGTCCTTCTTAAATATAATACACTTCCACAGCAGCAATTGCAAATTTATATAACATTTTACACATTTTTATGTATTATGCTTCATTGAAAAAGGCAAGTATAGAACTTTTTCAATATTTGTTAATTCATTACACCTATGGTACAATTTATTTTATACCCTTGAAAGAACAGAAATGGTTTCTAACATCATTACAGTTTTTTCCCACAAACTACATTTACATTAAACACTTCTACTAAGCTTTTCTACCTGTAATTGCTCTAAAAAACAGAACCATACAACAATTAAAAAAGATGTCCACATTTTTACATTGCACTTACCGGAGAAATATACAAACCCGCGGTTGTGGTGCTGCGGTAGCATTGTCGCCTCACGGTAAGATGCTGTCCGGTTCGATTCTCAGCTAGAGCGTCTTCTGCGTGGAGATATGCACGAATGGGCGTACCTTCATTGAAGGTTGTGCGTCAGGGCTGGTAACTCGGCATGTAAAAATCAACTACCAATCATTAACGGACCGGAGTTCCGCTGTGGCGACTCCTAACCGGGAAAAGCCGAAAGACACAAACAAACTTACCGGAGAAATATACCAGCTTTCCCAGATCCCTTGACATCTGACTAACTTGGTCACAGTCTTTAACAGACATGAATGAATTAGACACACACACACACACACACACACACACGCACACAGACACACACACACAAACACGCTGCACCCTTTCCCCAGCCATTCAGTGTCTCATTACTTGACAATCTCTCCCCATTTACCAGAAACACCGTTCAAAACTGTCAGTATGCATACTGTTTTCTTCTTCTTTAGTTCTACAATGATTACAGATATTTGGATTTAATTTAAAACTTATATTTCAAATGTTATAATAAAAACACTGATAGCCATTTGCTAAACAAAACAATACAGTCTCAAAATAAGAACATACTTCAAATGAGCAACAGTAAACTTCTTGGCCCTTGAAACTCACATTCATTGAAACTGCATTGAAACCCACATGGGATGCTAGCACACAGTTTCAGGGCCATATATAAATGTATCCTCCCTGATTGTATTAAATTATATTCCATGTTTAATACAGCAACACTTGTTGGAGTGTGTTTTAAATTTGTAGTTTTGAACTTTTTTCCAGTAATTAGTGAAACAAAATGTATGAATCAATAATGACAAAACTGTCATTTCAGAACATTTCAACCAGAAGTGGCCACTCAGATGCTGTTGTTATAATCCACCAATATCAGTCAGTATGCGCAATCTCTGCAGAAGTGAAAGTCATCTGAATAATTCCACATTAAAAAGAACTATTACTAATGCTGCTGGCAAACAACTTTGTATTTCAATTCTTCACCTACAGATGCAGTGCCTGCTGCCATTGATGAATAAAGTGCCTGTATTGCATTAAATAATGGTATGCTGGTGATATGCATTAGGGAATGGACAGCAAACTGACAACAGACTCATAGTTATTAGAAAGCTCCAAAAAAGGACAGCACACTCAGGACTGCAACACCCCATCCCTTATGCTGCACTGCAGTGTCAGCAATCGATCTACTTGGTATGGGAATAGAACCCAGAGAGTTCTGTATCTAAAGCAAGTGTGTTACCTTTTGCACTACTTACACTGTTTATGAACAGCCCAACTAAGAATCTCTGTAACTGATATTGACAGACTGTAATCCTCAATAATTTATAAAAAATAAATAAATAAAATTTAAGGAGACCTGTCATTTGGTGTGGAGGTTTAAGACACTTGACTATAAATAATTAAGGTTCCGGATTTGACTCTCACCAAAACCACCTAACTAGACAGTGGCCCAAACTGGGGCATCTCTCACACACACACACACACACACACACACACACACACACACACACTCACACACACACTTTGTTGTGTTTGATGAACTATTTATCTCTGCACTGAAAATCTCCCATGGACCAGCCGTTGTTCTGTATTCTGCTACTAATGCAAAT
The DNA here is from genome assembly GCF_019279795.1 of Protopterus annectens. NCBI lineage: Eukaryota > Metazoa > Chordata > Ceratodontiformes > Protopteridae > Protopterus > Protopterus annectens. The sequence goes on along the minus strand of NC_056748.1, from coordinate 806,072,463 downwards.
TTCTGTTATTCAAAATCAGTCAATCATATGTCCCATGTAGATGGTATGATTTCTGGGGTTGTCTACTTTCGGTTTGATGTACCTGATTTTGCATATCTCTGTTATTCAAAATAATCAAATGTTTGCACTTGCTTCTGCAAATCTCTGCTACTCGGTCTAATGTCCTGCTCAGATGCTAGGGTTTCTGGGGCTGTTTGCTGCTAATATGATGTTGTGCAAGGTTGCTTTATGTTCTAATGCTCGGTTTTCTAGGGATTTCTTTTTATTTACAGAAGGGATATTTTTATGGAATTTTTTATACGGAAGGGATTTTTTTATTTCTATTTTTTATAAGCAAAGTGGGTCCTCCCAACCAACATGGGCCCTAGGCACCTGCCTAGGACACTTACTGCTGGATCAGGGTTTGACAGAAAGGGTAAAAACTAAAAGTTACAGTACAATATCTTTTATGTACCATCTGACTTACACTCCCCAACATATTCAGTGTATATGTTTTTTATATTCTTAGTTGATTTCCAATTAATTTTAATGAGACACAGTAATTATGTATTTTGCTTAAGATGTGTATGAAATAAGGATGTATTGAGCTTCTGTAAATTGTTATGAATGGACCGTCTTGATGATTGTTCCTTAATTTTGCTCTGAGATGACTTTTTCATTTATTTAAGGTTTGGTATTATTTTAATAAATTAGTGTGGCATCTGTTAGAATATGTTAGTTTTATAGTTGAGTTATTCTTTTATGTAGTTAATCTTTAGTTTAGTTATTTAGGATCTTTGTTTTGTCGGTAATGACATTTTCTGATTGGTTAGTTTTGGTTTTGCTTTTATTTCATTTTGTGTAGATATTTTTTTAAACTAAGGTAAGATTAATATTCTAGAAGACTGATTTGAAGGTTGGTTGCTTTGGGGGGTTATTGTGTATTTTATTGCATGCAGCATATGTAATTTCATCTTTTTTCCTTTTTTAAATGCGACTGAGACAGGGTTATTATGTAATATTTCTGATTGGTTTGAGATATGCTGGTGTGAATGGGATAAAGATAAACATGTCAGTGATGCACATAAGTTGTACATAAATAACAATATGTTGATCTTGAAAAGGAATATATTCATTTATTACACCATAATATATATGTATGTATGTCTTTATGGTACATAAACTTACAAAGAAATAAATATATATTTGCATTATGTGCTCAATTTAGGAGACCATCATAAAGTCACAGTACTGATTTTAGAGTGACTGATTAAATTTTATCATATGTAGGAGTAAATTGCCATTCTGCAAATAGTTGCACTTATGACTGTCCTTGTAGTTCAGTAGACTGATTTCATATCTGATGTTGCAGGATGAAAAGGATATTGGCTAATTTACACTAAAAGTCATTCTATATGGTAGCACTAACAGTACAGTGTTACATAAAGTGCCACTACACTTCTGAGGTACAACCTTTTGGATGAGGTGCTAAACTAAAGTCATATTTGCACATTCATTTTGCAGGTCTAAAAAAGCTGGGGCCATTAATGAGCTATTTAAGACAGTTAATGCAAAGTGGGCAGAAATATTAAATAATCACTTTAGAAAGAATTCAAAGAACTTTAACTTTCATATTCCTGGAGAGGTAGGACTATAGTTACTCACATTAAAGACTGAAATAAACATAACAGGAATATCAAAACCTCTATTTGATTATGTCAATAGTAGCCCTACTTGATATGCATGCTTCTTTTTGCAGCACATCATAGAAAATTATATGCAACTTTGTAAACCAAACACTCTTCTGTTGTTTATTTACTTTTGATGATTTTGAGAGGAATACATTGTTGGAAATAATGCAAGATAAAGAGTATATGAAAGAGTTAATAAATGAACATGTGTCTGACAGAGTTTTGAAGTATCAAAACTTTGAACACCTGTCATACTACTAAAACAGTTCTAATTAGAAAGATTTGAAACAACACAAAATCTATTTTCTTTTTGCAGGGAAGAGAGACACCCTGCACCCCCCATACCCCTGCCAATTATAAAGATATATATGTGTGTGTGTGTGTGTGTGTGTGTGTGTGTGTGTTTGTGTGTTTGTATATATATATATATATATATATATATATATGTGTGTATATAGACACACACACACACACACACACACACACACACACACACACACACACACACACACACACACACACACACACCACAGCCAAAATTCCTACTACAGTAGGGAAAAGGCAATTTCCTTGATCCCCACTGCACCACAATCTCACATTGAAAAAAAGCTAATTTTCAATCAGGTGTACCAGCTTTTTTTTTCAGTTCAGAATATTGACTTTGATGGGTTGAAGATAATCCAAATGAATATAATATTGGCCAAATATAGTAACAATTGGTGAGACAGAATCTGAATAATGATTAAAATAAAACAACAAAAAGGAAAATAACTAAATATTTTTTCATTACAATAGAAAAGTGAGATAAGGGGCTGGATTCATAGAAATCCTCTCAACGTGTACAACACAGGTGGTCATTTCCACATTGGAGACATGATAAAACTGCAGAGAGAAGCAGCTTATTAGTGGCTCATTACTGTGCCTCTGGATTGAACATTGCATTGTTAGATCTGACTATACTAGTATTTGCCCTAGCAGTTCATGCATTGCTGTAACAAAAGCACATCCCTACAGGTAGGCATACACACACACACACACACACACACACACACACACACACACACACACACAAGCATTCAAAACTCAATTCACACATACCACACACAGACACATTCGGGAATCTACAAACAAGCCTTCACATACTCACCCCGACATAGGAACATTCACTCACACACCTGCAAACACACTTAACACAGTCACACATTCTGACAGACAGACATACACACACATTCAAAGTTATCATTGCCTACCTAAATCTCCTAGTGTGACCACCTAGACAGAAGCACACATATACATGCATTCACTCAAACTGACAGTCCTACAGACATGCATGCACGCATGCACACACAGACACACACTCACAGAGTACTCTTGTAGGAGTGAATGGTTGAACACTATCAAAAGACAAAGTTCATGAGGGAGAGTGGCCAAGATGACTAACTGAGAGCAGCACCCAGTGAAAGCTCTGTGACTGAAAACTTTTCTCTGACAGAAAATGGAATCAAAAAAATTTAAATTTGGAGATACTTGTTAGCTAATTTTATTCATTAATAGTCAGAGAAAAGATTTATTTTCCTGTCAGAATTTCAGCTGATTGGTTAAAAGAGAAGAAACTTCAACATGCGCCACTCAAGAAATGGTACTCAGGATTCTTGTGTTAAAAATACATCCAATCACTAATATCCAGTATACAGAATGTATCTTTCAAATGGACAAACTGGATACCAGAATAGAAAGTTTCAAAGAAGAAACCAGAATATTTAAAAATTCTTATGAAATAACAAAGTGCACAAAACAGCAGTATGGTAGAAGCTTTAAATGATCAAGAAGGGGAAATAACTGAAAGTGAGTCTCAGATTGATTTTTTTGTTTAAACAAAATAACTGGATCTTAGATAAAGTTGATGATTTAGAAACAGACTAAGATGAAAGAACACTAGAATGTATGGTATACCTGAAAAGTATGAGGAAAACAATATAATAAACTTCTTAACAATATGGCTGCATAAAACATTAAATCTACCTGAAACTTTATCTTTTGGAATTGAAAGGGCACGTAGGTCCCTGAGAGTGCTTCTGAAAGAGGAAAACTCACCACTACATTCAATTATTGTTAAGTTTATCCAAACTCCAACAGCATAAACAGAGTCCTATGGCAGTGGCGATATCAAAGCCAAAACAGTCTCCCAAAACTCCAGGATAAAAATAACGAGTGCAAAAAAGAGCGAAGTATAAAACTCTGAAAAACGTTTTATTTAAAAACAGACGTGAGCGCTTTCACCATTAGGCTTCCTCAGACGTTCCATAATAACACTGTTGCAACACATTTAAATATCTATACAAGAACTCCTATTGGCTAATAGATATCATCACATGTGCATATGCATTAATGACGAAGCAGCTCATAGTATCACTGCAAGTAAAACTTAATAAAAGCAACATAAATCTAAAATATTTGACAAAAACATATACTACCAGTATATAATAAAGACAGTACATATATATGTAATATAGTGATACATACATATATTCCTGATGATGTTAAATTGCTGGCAACTCAAACAAGCATACAGTATTATATACATATATTCCTGATGGTATAAAGGTGCTGGCATCACAAGCAACAAATGCATACATGCAATAACAAAACTCTACACACATAGGCAAACTATGAAAAGGAACAATTCTATCTCTTTGGTCTGAAGCATCTCCTTTTCTTCAATATGGGTCTCAAATTAACTTTCTCATTCAAACCTGGTGTCAGACAGCGAGCAACGAGGCCCCACGTTGAAGAAAATGTGGGAGAGGGTGGGGACTCGTTGATTGTAAACATTTCGAGCAGGGAGATGACTATTTTTGAACAGCAAGTGTTAAACAAGGGCTTGAGCTTCATTCCCTCATCATATAGTGATTTAGTGGACTCTATTTTGGATGTTCGAATGTTTGTTAGGAATGTACAGCTGAAGTTAGAGTTTGGTAAATATGGAGAAGATAGACCTAGCTCAGTGTTTCGGTGTAACAGTACATATACACCCCAATTGCACCCACTCTTAGAAACCTTTTCACAGTTAGTAGAGAAGGGTATACATGCCCACTCCGATATGAATAAAAGTGTTTATAAGAGAAGGACAGGTAACTTGAACATCAATCAAAGGAAAGCGTTAACAGCATTGAAGTCAGATTCCAGCATTATGATCAGGCCGGCAGACAAGGGGGGTCCCATTGTCGTGATGGATTTAGATTGGTACAAAGATAGCATGGTGAGCTTACTTAGTGAAGATAAGTTCTATGAAAAGATTGATATGGTTCATGTCACAGAGAAAGTTTTTCAAGTTTATGACATGTTGGATGACTTATTAAGGACTGGGGACATAACATTTGAGTTATACACCTACTTGAAAGTTAGTAATCCACGAATACCAATTATTCAAGGACTCCCTAAGGTTCATAAGTCTATATCGACACCACCGATGAGGCCAATTGTGGCCGGCCAAGGCTGGCTAACAGAACCCATGTCCATTTTCGTAGAATATTACACCAGACCTCTTGTTGATGCGACCACTCATATCTTAAAGGACAGTAAACAGTTCTTGATTGAGCTGTATGAATATACAAAGAGGTTAGATGATCATGCTGAGTACATTTTGGTCACACTAGATGTGGTTAGTCTTTTTACTACCATACCCAATGGTTTAGGGGTAACATGCTTCCAACAATTTCTACAGTCCAGATCAGGTTTGACTATTAAGAAGGTAGAGTTGATCTCTTTGTTTATGGAGACGATCCTACACAATAATGTATTCTTGTTTGGAGACTCGGTTTTCTCCCAGAAAGATGGTGTAGCAATGGGAACACCCTGTGCCAATAGCTACGCTAATGTAGTGATGGCACAGTGGGAAGACTCGTTTCTGTTTAAATCTACACCTTTCACAGATGGTGTTGGTTTTTACAAAAGATTTGTAGACGACCTCTTTTTGATTTGGCATGGTAGCATGGAGGGTTTGAGGTCTTTTATTGATGCAATGAATGCATCTACTAGTTTTTTGAAATTTACCCACACCTTTTCTAGGGAAAGTATCTCATTTTTAGATGTTAACATAGTCAGACTTCCATCTGGCCTTCTGAATACCTCCATTCATCGTAAATTATGTTTTAGGAACACATTTTTGCATAGGTGCAGTATGCACCCTCGCCACGTGTTTAGCAATGTAATGAAGGGTCAACTAATGCGAGCCTCAAGGCTGAACCCTAGTGGTGTTGGATATGAAGAAGAGGTAGTCAGGCTAAGGACTATGTTTTTAGAGAGAGGGTACGATCTACAGACCTTTGATAAAGTAGCAGATGAGGTACACAAACTTAGGTCTACCACAGCTAGACCTTATTTTTCTGATAATGCTTATGTGTTAGAAGGTCAGGAGTCTACTGTTCCTGAATTTGTGAGAGCGCCTATTTTTTACACCAGTGATGTGTTCTTTTTAAAAGAATTGATGAGTAAGCACTGGGAGATTCTGAGTTTAGATCAGGAGATAAGTAGGTTAGTAGGGCCAGCTCCATTGGTCGTCTACAAGAATAAATTTAATTTAAGAAACCTGTTGTGTTATAAGGGATTGTCGTCGGACACCAAGAATATTAGAGGTTACAACACTACAGTTTGTGGTAGTTGTAATCAGTGCAGTTTGATAGATACTAGAGCATGTTTTGTCAATCCACACAATAACCATGTTTATAATTTTGACACAGGTACTAACTGTGTGAGCAAGAACGTGGTGTATTTGGCTAGGTGTACAGCATGTACATCATTTTATATAGGAAAAACAAACAGGACCCTACGAGAAAGGATTAGGGAACATCAATACCATATAAGGATAGGTACAGATGTTAATTCTTTGGCTAAGCATATTAAGTTACATGGCCCACAGCACAGTTTTATATTTAGTGTGATACAGGAGGTTTTTCCAAGTGCACGGGGGGGGGGGGTGATTTAATTAATTATACACTTGAATGTGAACTACGTTGGATAATAAGATGCAAAGCGGACCAACCACCAGGTTTGAATGAGAAAGTTAATTTGAGACCCATATTGAAGAAAAGGAGATGCTTCAGACCAAAGAGATAGAATTGTTCCTTTTCATAGTTTGCCTATGTGTGTACAGTTTTGTTATTGCATGTATGCATTTGTTGTTTGTGATGCCAGCACCTTTATACCATCAGGAATATATGTATATAATACTGTATGCTTGTTTGAGTTGCCAGCAATTTAACATAATCAGGAATATATGTATGTATCACTATATTGCATATATATGTACTGTCTTTATTATATACTGGTAGTATATGTTTTTGTCAAATATTTTAGATTTATGTTGCTTTTATTAAGTTTTACTTGCAGTGATACTATGAGCTGCTTCGTCATTAATGCATATGCACATGTGATGATATCTATTAGCCAATAGGAGTTCTTGTATAGATATTTAAATGTGTTGCAACAGTGTTATTATGGAACGTCTGAGGAAGCCTAATGGTGAAAGCGCTCACGTCTGTTTTTAAATAAAACGTTTTTCAGAGTTTTATACTTCGCTCTTTTTTGCACTCGTTATTTTTATCCTGGAGTTTTGAGAGACTGTTTTGGCTTTGATATCGCCACTGCCATAGGACTCTGTTTATGCTGTTGGAGTTTGGATTTATCACTATTTGTCTGCTTACTACAGAGTCTGAGCTCCGCTGGCTGTGTGTGTTTGCTTGCTTTGTAATTGTTAAGTTTATGTCTAGCTTAGAAAAATATCACATATTTAAAACAGCAATGTCCAGCTCACCTATTAAAAATAGGTGAACATGTAGTCAGATTTGACAAAGATTATACCAGTAAAGTCATGAGTAAAAGAAAATCCTGCTTACCACTTATCAAGGGACTTAAAATGAACAGTATTAAAGCCACTTTGGTGTTTCTTGTAAAGTTCAAAGTATTTCTTTCTGAAGTAACTAAAATATTTGACACACTGGAAGAGACATCCACTTTTATCAGCAAAAGTAAAATCCTTGACAATACTGAAGAAATGGCTTGGAACACTATATCCCAGAAGAGACAGAGTCAGCTGAATTCCTGAAAAACTGCTCTAAAATTAAAAAGCTTAAAAACAAGTGACTTTTATTTTCTGACTGCAGGAGTTTTAATTTCGGAAACAATATATTTACCCTTTAAATAAAAGATTTGTATTGGACATTAAGCTTCAAAAGATAAATAAGTATGTATTTATATTTTAAGTGAAACATTTTTCATGATAAGGAATATAAATGGTTGGTTTTACTATATTTACAGTCAAAGATTTAATATATTTTAGTTAACCAAATGTATACATGCATTTATAAATGTAAAACAAATGCTTCCTGTAAGAGAATGTAATTAAATTATAAGTAATAGAATTGGTAACTTTAAGATTATATAAGTTAAGAATTTTATTATATTTGTTTAACTGTGCTTAGTATATACATTACTGAGTTAAATGAATGCCAGATCTAAGTAATATGCTAATTAGAAGTGTTAAAGTGCTGGTGATTTTATTTTGTTTGTTCCTGTGCAACATATTCCTTTCATCGATCATTTATGAAGCATGTAGCACTTAAAAAAGCTTGAGAACAAAAGAATGTTCCAGTTAAGTCAGAATGCTGGATTCTTGCTTACTTTGCTTCCCACCTTGAGCTGTTCTGAGAAAATCTAGGTCAAAGTTCATCACTGATGACTGTGAAAACAGAAAGGAACTTTATTTTTCTTTCTTTTTTTCAGGTATATATGTGAGAAATCTACTCAAAAATAACATATTTTTCTCTTTTCTTAGAAGTGAAGAATTGGTAAAACAAAAGCTATAATAATATGTTATATTGAGCTATTGGTGACATATAATTTGCTTACATTTTGCTGAATGTTAATAGCTTATTTTGTAGTGTTATTAACTCTAACTGTACATATTAATGGAAGAAAGTAAAGTTTGATGTTTGTTACTGATTGGTACAGTTTAAAAGAATTGAGAATAATGAGAAACCTACACAGGCAATTAGCAGCTACAGTGTGCTGTGAGTTGTAATTTCCACATGTAGTAATCAAATTCTGATGTCAGGATGTGAAGCTTAGATGATAACACCTGTTTATAATGACTAAAAATACACATTCAAACTAAACAAGTAGGAATTCTTACACACACACACACACACACACACACACACACACACATATATATATATATATATATATATATATATATATATATAGATATAGTCAGTATTGTTTTTAATAATCAAATTAACAAGAAGAGTAAACATCTTATGAATAATATGCATATGCACAATTAATGAAATATCAACTATGTAAGGTTAATAAAAGTGCAGTATAAGTAAGTTAAGAAATATATACACATACTATAATCTCTAAAAGAGAACTGATGACTTAATAGCTCTTTGATGTGAGATTTTAGAAATACAAGATATACAGAATAAGGTAGAATATTAGTGGGCAAGTGAAAGAAAAAAAAATTAAATAAAGTACTTATACGAAAGATGTATATTACATATACCTGCATAAGGCAGAAATGTGAATGTATAAGATCTCATATAAGTTACATAGAAGATCATATAAAATATTTGAAAATATCCTGAAAGCTGAAATTTGAAGCTTGGTCATGTGAACTTTAATGATTTTGCATATTGAATGTAATTAGATTCATGAATACAACCTGAAATAATTCATTTCATAAGTCAGAACTGAAATTTGAGTGTTATACTGCTGAATCAGTACATCCGTATTGATAGAAAGTAAAGTAGATTTTTCAGGAAACATAAATAGGATTTGAATTATGTGCATTGTAACTTTTGAATACAATACAGACTCAACAGAAATAGCAAGACATTCTCTTTGAACTCAGTCTAATATATTTTTATGAATTAGTTTAATAAACTAAAAGATTTTTTAGTAGTTTGATATTTATCATATTAAGAGTATTACACAATTTTGTGATATAGACAGTTGTACTTTTAAAATTAATTCAGAGCTTTTGTTAGATCTTAAAAATATGGGTATATCTTTTAGCACAATGAATATATTTGTGCATTGATTTTCCTTTTGCATAATAGTTTGGTATGGCAAGACTACCTGTTACCTGTACATTTACAGATATCTTTATTGCGTCAGGTCCCACTTTATTGTACTTATTTATTTAAAGATATGGTTGTAATTATGTTGAATGCATGAATTATTTAGGAATAGTTAATGGATAATTTGTACTATTATTACATAAATAGGTATATAGTACACTATTTGTTGGATTATTTAATATTTGTGATTAGTAGAAGAGGGTTATTACAGTTTATCTAGTAATGGGACTAGTTTTAGATGGCAAAATATATAACTAAATTAATAGTCTTATTATTTTTTAATTATGTATAATATTATATTAATTATTTGTAAGTTAGAGTAACTTTTGGCTAGTTTTTAATGAACTTTTAAATATTGGTGAGTAGAGAGATAGTATAGTAGTTTGTCTATTCAATAGACAAACTAGGAACTTTGATATCCATGGTAGGTTGTATTTTATTTGTAATATATGCAGTTTCAGTTGTAGAAAAGCTCCAGAGAAATACAAAATACACATGACAGTAATACAATGCAAATAAAAATTTAAGAACAATACAGAGTAACAGGTTTCAAAAATACAAATTACAATTCTTATAAAATATCATTGTTCCAACAGTTAGGGGTTATACCATAATAGGAGTTATAAGATAATAGGAGGCTCCTAGCAGAATACATGAGCCTGTGGAGAGTAACTGATGTTGAGAAAGCTATGTAGGGTGGGAGCAGGAGCATTCCCAATGTGAGTTTAGATGGGAGTGGAGTAAAGTTTTGAAAGCAGAGAGTTTGCTAGTGGTATGGATGTGTGGTGGTAGAGAGTTCCAATGGTGTGCTACAGAGAAGGATAGAAGATATTTGCCTGGTGGACAGACAGGTTTGTGTTGCTCAATTAGATTAAGGAAGTTGGATTTTAGGCATCTATTTGGTTGGTGCATTTGGAAGGTAGAGGTAAGGGAGGGGCAAAGAGCGGGGCTAAAATAAGTTTGTGTGCTTGGATAGTTGATTATAGGTTAGGTAACTGGGTAGCTCAAGCCAATTCAGTTGATGTAGGGATTTACAATGATGGGTAGAGGATCTGTGACCTGTAGCATATTTAGAGATTTTGTAGTAGCAGAAGGAGAAGTTTACAGAAAGGAAGAATTTAAAAAAATGTGAAATGTTAAGATAGTGATGGAAGAAGGTATTAGAGTCTTGTACACAGTTTAATAGGGTGGATAAATGTGTCATATCTTTGAAAATAAATCTTTTTACATACACAGTACGGGTAGTTTTAATATATTATCTATTAATGTAAATGGATTAAATAATGCCAATTAAAGGAAACCATTACACAGTGGAGAGATTATCCTCTTGCAAGAAACTCACATGATAGATAAAATATACAATATTTAAAAAACTTTGGCTATGAAATGTTATCATCCACTTCTTTTAACAAAAAAAAAAAGAGAGGAACTACTATACTTTGGAGAAAATCTACTGTAATGTATAAAGTCATGGAATCCATTAATAATCTCAAAGGAGTGCACACATCTGTAATAATTAAATATAATGGCAAAATCTATACATCAACCAAGTTTTACTGGATCCTTGGAATAGGTGCAAGAGTGGCTAAAGATCACTTAAACTTACTACAAAGTCTTTGAAAGGGTAGTTTAATTCTAGCAGCAGATTTTAATTGCATATTTAGTATAGAAGATACATGTGAAAGGAGGAAAGCTAAAATTCTGGCATCAGCTAAAGCACTAAACAGATGGATTAGTAATAATAATTTAGTCAATTTAATAGTAAAAGCAGAAGATAAGTCATTGTTCTTCACTCATAGGTTCATAGCTTTATACAATGTTACTAGACTATTGACCCAGGGGACTTTACAAGCTTTGCTGTTAAATCCCAATATAATACTAGATGAGAGATATCATCTATGCCCAAGGTTTATCCTAGCAAGGACTACTCATATCTAGAAGAGAAGCCTAGGCAATATCTGGCAGACATGTATGGTTTTCCATCCAGTTTGTGCTTAACCAGGGTCATGGAGGTGTTGTACTTGATATGGACTGAAAGTCTATTCTAGTGGAGCGGCAACATCAGAGAGATGTATCTGTCTCTTTAGCAGGTCCTGTTTATGTCACAGGCTAGATTGAGGTCCCTGGAATGGGTGACTTTAACCCCATTTGACTTAGGGATGTGCAACATTTCCATTAGATTTGGGTCAGAGATAGCCCTGTAAACCAGACATGGATCATGGAGGTGCTGTACTTGATATGGACTGGAAGCCTATTCTAGAGGAGTGGCAACCTCTGAGACATTTATCTGCCTCTTTAGCACGTCCTGTTTATGTCACAGGCTAGATTGAGGTCCTAGGGAATGGGTGACTCTAAACCCATTTGACTTAGGGATGTGCAGTATTTCCAATTAGATTTGGGTCAGAGATAGCCCTGTAAACCACAAATAAGTTGCCTCTAAGTAGTCTATAAACTACTGAGTACCATGAAAATTACTTCAGTCTGTCCTTATAAGACATGTGCGAGAGACCCTGAATATTCTTACTTAGAAATCTCTGAGGTCTCTCAAGTAGTTGCAGGTGTCTGGTATAGTACATACCAAAAGGAGCACTATATTCAATAATAGGCCTGATGAGGGATGAGTACAAGGGAGTTATAACCTCTTTTTCTGTTGAGGTGATGGCTTTGCCAATCAGGTGAGCAATGTACAATGCCTTCCTCACCACAGTAGACACATAGTGGTCAAAGTTGAAGTCAGTCAGCTTTTGTTTCCAGGTCTGTCATTACTGAATTGGTACTTAGGGTCTTCTTTTTTACTTTCGGCAGCTCCTGTTAGGGGGTCACCACAGTGGATCATCTGTTTCCACTTCTTCCTGTCCTCTGCATCTTGCTTTGTCACACCAACCCTTACATGTCCTCTCTCATCACATCCGTAAACCTTATCTTAGGCCTTCCTCTTTTCCTCTTACCTGGCAGCTCCATCCTTAGCATCCTACTCCCAATATACCCAGCATCCCTCCTCAGCACATGTTCAAACCAATACAATCTCACCACTCTGGCTTTATCTCCAATCTGTCTAACCTGAGCTGACCCTATAATATACTCATTTCTAATCCTGTCCATCCTTGTCACACCCAATGCAAATCTTAACATCTTCAGCTCTGTCACCTCCACCTCTGACTTCTGCCTTTTTGTCAGTGCCATCGTCTCCAACCTATATAACACAACTAGTCTCACTACCATCTTGTAGACCTTCCCTTTCAATCTTACTGGTACCTATCTGTCACAACTCACTCCTGACACTTTACTCACTCCACCCTACCTGCGCTCACTTCTTTACCTTTCTTCCACACTCACCATTACTCTGAACTGCTGATCTCTAGTATTTAAACTCATCCACCTTCACCAAATTTACTCCCTGCATCCTCACTATTCCTCTGTCCTCTCTCTCATTCACACACATATATTCTGTCTTAGCCTGACCTTTATTTCTCTCCTCTATAGAGCATATCTCCACCTCTCCAGGGTCTCATAAACCTGTTCCCTACTCTCACTGTAGATCACAATGTTATCTGCAAACATCATAGTTCACTGGGACTCCTATCTGATCTTGTCTGTCAACCTGTCCATCACCATTGCAAATAAGAAATGGCTCAGTGCTGATCCTTGATGTAATCCCACCTCCACCTTGAACGCATCTGTCACTTCTACCACAGACCTCACGACTGTCACACTGCCCTTGTACTTATCCTGTACCACTCTTACATACTTCTCTGCCACTCCTGACTTCCTCATACAATTCTACAATTCCTCTCTAGGCACCCTGTCATATGCTTTCTCTAAGTCCACAAAGGTACAGTGCAACTATTTGACCTTCTCTATTCTTCTCCATCAATGCCCTCGGAGCAAACATTGCATCTGTAATGCTTTTTCCTGGCATGAAACCATACTGCTGCTCACTAATCATCACCTCCCTTCTTAACCTAGCTTCCACTACTCTTTCCCATAGCTTCATGCTGTGGCTGATCAGTTTTATCCTTTTGTAGTTACTACAGCTCTGCACATCACCCTTATTCTTAAAAATCGGTTCCAATATACTTCTCCACTCCTCAGGCATCTTCTCACTTTCCAAGATTTCATTAAACAATCTGGTTAGAAAACCCACTGCTGTCCCTACTAAGCACTTAGTGTATTATTGTTTATTTTATAATCAGCAGGGACATTGTTTTTACCAAAGGGAATGATGATGGATTTTTTTAGCATTTTGTTTAAGACCATGGCTTTGGCACCAATCATTGGTCTGTAAACACCTTTTGAAGTAGCAAACACATAAAAACCCACTCGGGGCACAAAAGTACACTGACATCACTAGGAAATTCAGTGATAGCACCTAATTTGCAGTCATCCACAATCTTAGTTAGCCACAGCCCCTATGTTTTGGTCTAGAAATCTGAAAAATATATGCCAAAAAAGAGGTGGCCCAGTCCTGACTCTTGTAGGACCACACTGTTAACAGGTCTGCTGGTAGAGGTAATGGATATCCCACTTTGACTGAGTGTTGCCAATCTATGAGCTAGTTTGCAACCAACCTGACAACACATGGGTTGATATTCAGTTGGGTTAGTTTGTCAATGATACCTAAATGTGGGATAGTGTCGAAGGCCTTGGTCAAGTCAAGATAGGTTTTGTGCATGGCTTTGCCCTTGTTTATGGCTGTGGTCACATTCTCAAAGAAGTCCACCAGGTGTAGCAGGCATGATGTCTCCTTGACAAAACTGAACTGCAACATATCCAAGGTTTGGAGGTCACCTATATCCCTGTTTATGAGGTCCATGATGATTTGTTCCATTGGCTTACCGATGAGGATGGTTAAACTTATGGGTCTATAGTTACCCAGGTCTGTTGTCGAGCCATCCTTGTGGAGGGGGGATAACAGTCGCTGTTTTCCACTCAGTGGGAGACAAAGCCAGTAATCAGGCTGTGGTTGAATAGAGTGCCTAATGGAGTAGCTAGATGATGTTTTAGAACATTAATAATACAGCCTGGAATGCCTTCTGGTCCCATGGAGGCTGTGTTCTTAGCCATGGAGAGAGCAATGATTACTTGCTCTTTGGAGATTCAGGGAGGAGGAGGAGATGATCAAGACATGGTTTGTGGTATGTTTGGGGAGTGGGGGGTGAAATTTTAATCAAACCTGTCTGCTAGTAGGTTTACAATTTCCACAGGGTCAGTGTGTGTGATGCCATTCATAATTAGTTCAGCACACATCTGAGTCCTACCTTTTTGGTTGTGGCTGTAGCTAAAGAAAACCTTATGGTTATCCCTGGCTATGCTTGCTAAATTTTTCTCATATTTGCACTTTGAAGATTTTATGAGTTGTCTTATTTGCTTGCTTATGCTGAGGAAGTTGTTCTTCCAGTTCTGGGATCTAACATTTGTATTTTTTGATAGCAGCTCCTTTCACTTATTGTATAATTTATTAATGCTAGATGTCCACCGGGATGGTTTGTTTTAAGGGCTTATTTGGTAAGACACACGTGCTCATGTTTTTATGTGTATTGGGTGCTTTGAGTGTTGTGTTAGGTATAGCATGTGTGTGTTTTGGAGACCTCTTGTGTTTAGGTAGGTTTCTGGAGAGTACTTCTGCATATGAAGGTTTATGTGTTGGGTGCATATTATGAATAGGTGTTGTGGTGTGTGAGCTGACAACCTATTTAGTGTTGCTGTTCTGGGCATGTGAGAGCAGTGATTCCAGATTCTTAGTGTAGGAGCATCTCTCATACTTTGTACTTGAGTGATTTAGGAGTATGTACATGAGGCAATTGCTACACAATGCCTCAAAAAAAAATGTCCACCTGGCTGACAGGAGAAACTGAGGGAAACTGTCGGTCCATAATGCAAGGTTTGAACCTGGTATCTCAGCAGATAAGGAGAAAAAGATGGGGGTATCAGGCAGGGAACTATTTTAGGGTTCTAACATTTGGGGTGTACAATAAGAGGTCTGTAATGGAGGGGATCTGTAGGGTCTGATGTTGATAGATAAGGGGTAAAATCTCTTCTGGGTTTATTCTTATGCACATGGGAAGCAAGAGCTTGGAAAGCACTTAATAAAGTGAATTATTTTAAAACTATTCTGTTTTGTTTAGCTTATAATGCTCTAAGAATTAATATATTAATGCATATAAGGAAATTTCAGATTATTTATAGAATCCCAGTATATATGATGAAGTTAAAATAATTTAAGAGTTATCTTAAAGAAGAAATGGAGAATTATTTATCTTTAAATGATAATGGTTAGGTTAGTAAAGTCATACTATAGTACTCCTTAAAATGCATATTAAAGATAGAATGGGAAGATGGGCTACTAATAAAATGAAAGAGTGGGATAAAAAGTTGTTAGAAATACAAGATGAAATACACTAAGCGAGGTCTGAACAACAAACAAAGAAATTAGATAATATTTAAGTCATTAACAAATTAATGACAAAATATGAAAGAGTTTTAACTGATAAAGTGGAGACAGCTTCAGAAAAAGCTAAAATTTCACAGGTATGCAATGACTTCAAAAAAATCTATATAGAACAGCTAATTGAAGTAAGATGTTAAGCAAAAAGGCACAAATCAATAATATCTGAAATCCTCACAGTAATAAGCTTACTTTAGACATAGAGGACATGCTTAATATTTTTCAAAAATCCATGATGATCTTAATAAAGATAAAAATGATAATCCTGATGGTTACAAAATTGACAAGTATTTAAAATAAAATGTTACTAATAAACTTAATGACCAACAAATATCTCTGTTGAATAAGCCTATTACCCTAACATAAGTTAAAGAATCTTTAAAAATGGTAAAGCTTTAGGGTTGGATGGTTTAAGTATGGAATTATATAGCCTGCTTCCATTAAATATTTTATAACTGAGTGACATTTTCAAGATAATTTAGAGTAACAAAATAATTCCTCCTTCATGGAAATTTTCTGTAATCTCACCTATGCTCAAACAAGGAATGGATACTAGCTTAGTTTTCTCATATAGACCTATTTCATTATTAAATGTAGACTATAAAAAATACTTCCATCTTCACCACAAGATTAAGAGATATAGTAGATAAAATTAATTAATAAAGATCAAGCAGGATTTATAGTCAATAGATTAATGTATGATAATATAAAAACGGTAGTAACTATCTTAGATTTAGGAAAGGAATGAACAAGAAATTGCCCCTAATTAGCTTAGATATTGAGAGAACTTTTGATTCTGCAGATTGGAACTGCTTGTTTAAAACTTTAGAAGTTTTTTGCATTTCCAGAAGAATTTATTGGATTATTAAAAAAACCTGTATACAGACTCCAAAGCATATGTTAAAACTGGATCTTATATTTCTCAAGGATTTACCTTAAACAAAGGCACAAAGCAAGGGTCCCTTGCCCCCTCATCTGCATTAGTTATTGAACCTTTAGCTAATAGTATAAGAAGCAATGAATAAATTGATAGATTCTCAATTAACATGGATTGTCAATCTAAAATATAGCTTTTTTGCAGATATTTTACTAAATATAGAAGACTGAAATTATTCAATTGAAGAAATAGATGAGGAAATTGAAAAGTTCCAAGAAGTATCACTGCTGAAATTTAATAATAATAAAACTGAAACTCCAGTGTTAAATCAATTATTTATTTATTTAATAGTTGTTTATCGGGAAAGTACAACTTGGAATTAAGCCAATTTTCAGTGGAGGCCCTGTGAGAAATGCTGTAGATGCAGGTCTTTGTAATGTGGGAGGAAACCGGAGCACCCAGAAGAAACCCACTCGAATGCAGGGAGGAGATGCAGACTCCACACAGAAAGCATCTCAGCCAAGAATTGAACTAGAGAACCTTTTGGTATGAGGTGCCAACACTACTGTTGCACCACTGTGGCATCATTACTAGACAGTAAGTTTAAAGAGAAGTATAAATATAATTGGGAAGGAAAATAACTATAATATTTAGGAATAAAAATCTATCAAGATACGAGTAGGATTATTAATGATAATTTTGAAAAAATAATTGAAGAACTGTTACTTATTAAAAATGGAATGGATGATTTTTTCTTTTACTTTCATTGATAGGTTAGTACTTATTGAAATGATTATATTACCCATGATTATACATATGTTGCATTCAATAGCTTTAATACTTGACAAAAAACTTTTTTAAAAAAATTGAAAAAATGTTAACTTCAATTTTATGGTATCCTAAAAATCCAAGAATTGTTTACAGAAATCATAAAAGATTATGGGAATATGATAGTATTAGATTCCTAGATGTAGAATCCTATTCTATTGCCGTAAATTTTAACTCGATTATACTCTGGATAGACTCAACTTACACTAGTCCATGGAAAACCATTCAGGAGCAGATTTGACTGAATTCTTATAAGTTTATCAAATATGATAAATTAGAAATATGTAACAATCTTTTCATCTGGTTAATAAAATTTACCTTAGAAAGAAATTCATCTCAGTCTTAAAAGAGTTAAGAAATATGTTTTTAAAACTCCATTAATATCACAATGGATATCTTTGTGCTTTCCCATTGCACACATCTCTAAATTTAAGGAAACTCAGAACAATTTTAAAAGAATTTACCAAAAAGGGAATGATTAGCATTATGGTCTGATTGCTTTGAAAAAGGAAAGCTAAGATAGCAGAATATTTAATGAGAGATTATAAGTTGAATAAAAAACAGAATCACCTAGACCCATTGTGTCTGGTATAGTCTATGACAGAAGAATGTCAAAGAAGCTGAAAAGTAAGGTATACAAGACAGTGGTGTGACCAGTACTACTGTATGGTACAGAAACCTGGGCAGTAAAGGCAGAACAGTTGAAGAAGCTACAGGAGATGGAAATGAAGTGCCTGAGAAGGGTGGTAGGATGCACACTGTGGGAGAGACGAATAAATGAGGACATAAGAGCAGAAGCCAAGGTAGCACCAATTGTAGAAAAGATCAAAGAGAATAGATTACAGTGATTTGGATACCTGTGCAGAAAAGCAGAAGACAATCTGGTGAGGAAGATTTGGGACAGACAGGAAGAAGGTAAGAGGAAGCGAGGACATCCTGCAAAGAAGTGGATGGATTGTGTGAAAGAAGATCTGGTGTGAAAGAAGATCTGCGACAATCAGGCATGAGTGTTGAAGAAGGCAAGGGTGTGGCACTGAATCAAAATAGTTGGTGACAGTTGACACAATATCCTGACCCCATGTAGAAAAAAAATGGAAAAAGGGGGGCTGATGATGATGATGAAATAAGTTGGATAAATCTGTTAACCAGTTAATATTATCTGTCAGTCAGAAATTAAATAAATTTGTAGTCAAATTTCTTCACATTTATAATGAAAAGTGTTTATGTGGAAATACATGATTGCTCCCTATAACATCTCTAAGTTTAGAAAAATGACTTTTTCAGTCTGTTGGACACACATATTTATGGATTGTGAAAAATTAAATGTATATTGGGAAGAAATAGTTCTTTAACCAGATCAATAATACTAATGAATGTTCCACTTCATTTATCTGTAAAAAACAATCAACAAAAATTGTTCTGGAGTCTCCTGAGAGTAGCTAGAAAAGTTATTACAAAAAAAATGGAAATCAAATTCAGTTCCTACATTCAAATAATTTTTGAATTTAGCAGCAATACAATGGAAAATTGAAAAAGAAGTGATCAGAGCAAGATCTATAAATCATACTAAGACTTTTAGCACTTGGGATAGCCTTGAAATGTTGCTATTGAAATATCAGTTCAATGCATTCCTAACACTGTATAACAGCATGTGATACTGAATGTCTTCATTTCTGTGTACATGTTGTAAATATGTTAAATTAATAAAAATGTTATTAAAAAAAGACAAAGTTCACTTTTCCTTGCAGGGAATGTTAACTCATCCAAGCAAGAGAATTCCTTAGCCAAGTTACTTGAGAGCTGCAAACTAGGGTTGCCACCTTTTGTTGTGGCTAAAACTGGACTAAGGCCACACCTCTCACATCACCCATCACCCTGCCCATTTCCGCCCCTCTCCCATCCAAGTTCCACAAATTTTGCAATGTCACTATGACATCAGCTGATGGGGAACACCCTCTTTTTCCATTCCTGATGCTTGCTTTCAGCCAATTTACTATGCTTTTCTGTAAAAAAAAAAAAAAAAAAAAAGCATAGTAAATCAGCTGATTTAACAAACTCCATTAGTCTGTTTCCTTTTTTGAAACAGAATACCGGAGTTTGTACACTGTTTTCATGACTACAGGACAATTGATTTGATTTTTGGATAGTCCTGAAGAAATAAAAAACGGACTGGTGGCAACCCTACTGCATATATTTCTGGGAAGAGCAAATAGATAATTAGAATTAGCCACTACCCTGGATTGCCATATTAGAATATAGCTTCACCAGTGAGACTGCTTTCCATGCTATGTCAATTGCAAGTGGAAAAGCACAGTAGTACAGTGGTATCTGAATCAGAAAGTCTTACTGTGATACAGAAATCTTCTGAGGTAAGGCTTCCATATTGTGGTAAATCTTTCTGTATCCCATGGAGGGTTTTTTTTTTACTTTTTGGTTATTTCTGATGTATACAAATTTCATAATTGAGAAAATTTCATTATATAATAAAACTGATCCAAAAACAGAAAACACAATCTGACCAGTAAGAGGATTTGATGATACTTTAATAATTCTGATGTTTAGTTTCTAAGCATTAAGTGAACATTTAACAACTATAGAAAAGTATCCATCAGAATATAATTTAAAAATAAGCAGCATTGAAAGTAAATGAATGGTGTTCAAATCAAAACATGAGGTAATAATATATATTTATTAAAGAAGAATAGCTAGAAAAAAATAAGAATATAAATATTTGGGTCTAATAATCATAGATAATATTCCCTTCAAAAACATCTGCAGTATTTGAAAATGAAGATAGATAAATCTGTGTGCACATTGTACTTTTAATTTTATTTATACTTTATTGACCAATTTAGTCCCCATTAGCTAGTTGCCTCTTTTCAGAGGAGACATTATTTAGCGTAAGTATATGTCGACAACTTATATATTTCATTAATGACAGCTATAAAATATGGTGCAGAAATATGAGGAGTCAGTACACAAAACTAACTCCTAAATGGTATTTATACGCTATTATTCCCAAAGTCCTTTCCAGTTGTATATCTGAGAGTGAACTGCATATAATAAATGAAGCAATAATTGATACATGATTCTAGCAGCTATGTGGTTTAAAATGGTTTGGTTACCAACAGATGAACTATCAAAAAAAGTGTAAGTTGAAAGAGTAGTGGCAGCGGGATGGCAGTGTAATATTGAATACTCAGAAAATGACAAACAACACATCGGAAAGATAATGTTTACAGTATGTCCAAAGCTTCCTTAAAATGGTTAAGCAAATCCTAACTGCCCTTTTTGAATACAAATAACAAAAGCAAGATGTAATAAAACAGAACAAATAAAAACAATAGTTATTGTTTATTCTGTGCAATATATGTAATAGAACAAAATGGGAGAGTACACATCTGTAACTCAAAAATCTGTATTTAAGAGGCAAAATATTTAAATATAATAGTCTTGGCTTGGTTCTACACTGTGTGTGTGTGTGTGTGTGTGTGTGTGTGTGTGTGTGTGTGTGTGTGTGTGTGTGTGTGTGTATAGTGAAAAGAGATAGGAAATCTACCAAACATTGTTTGGAATGTGGAATCCATGATGCTATTAGGGTTCTGCTTTTTAAAGAGTTTTTGAAATTGGATGTACAGGTAAATAAAATGATGTATGATATAAGTTAAGATCATGCAGTTAGGGGATTTAATTAAAGCAGTATGCAAAATGTATAATATAAGAAAGAGGAAAGCTCCTTAATGATCACAGCTGAAAATGAACAGGGAATATGGGAAATATGCAGTCTAGTTAACAAGAGTTCACAGATTCATAGGTAATTGTTAGGCAAGTAGCCATGAAAACTATACAAAAGCTAAGTCAAAAAAGTCAATGTACTCCATCCTTGGGTCTGTTGTACTTCATTTATGCTTTCTGCCTTTTCAAGGAGGGAAAAGTGTTGTGTTTGTACAATGTCCTATCATTTACTTCTGTTTATTTACTGATGGAATTTAAAATCCATGGTCCTGGTATTTGAGGAACCATTGGTTTTACACATGTGAATGAAAAAGAAGACTCTGTAGGAGACAGAGTACAGAAACAGGTCACATAGTTTATCTGAGTAACTGAGAGATTTAAATTCATGGGAGTTTCTTGGTTGAGAGTCTTTGGGGTCATCTAGAGCAGGATGCTAGGAGATCTGTATGTCAAAGGGGCTCTATATTTAGGGATGGATGATGTTCTAACAAGGGATGAGTAGCTGGTGGCTATGACTTCTTTTGATCTGGAGGAAATGTCTTTGGAGATTAACTGGTCTAAGTAGATTGATTTGTGAACTATGGTGAAGACATGATGGATAAATGGCAGTTTTATCAGCATGGGTGCTCAGATCTCTGATAACTATGGCAGTTTGATGAGGGTTGTAACTGATGTTTTTCAAGTAAATTAACAAGGTTTGAGATCTAGGATCTACCTTTGACAAAGCTGACTTGATTAGGGTCTAGCACTAGAAAATTATCTATGTTTTAGTTAATGAATTCAGATATGATATGTTCCATAACATTACATATAGTAGTTGTCTGTAGTTGGTTGGACTGATGATGGGGCCACACTTCTGCAGTGCCATTGCTGTGGTAGTTTTCCATGCATCTGGGACATATCTCATAAAAAGGCCAAAATAAAAAAAAAAAGGTAAGGACAATTTTGTGCAGGTTTACTTGGTGCTGCTAGAGAGACAGCCTGATACTTTGGACACATGGGTGCAGTGTTCTTGTTTCTGGATAAGTTGGACAAGATTTTACTGATTGTGATTTTTTTGGGCAGGAGAACTGGAGGCTAGGGCGAACAACAGAGCTAAATTTATCTGCTCTGATACTGGTTATTGATTTAGGATCAGAGTACATGTTAATGTTATAAATATGCTTGGAGCATTTCTGGGTTTTTACTTCTAGCTTCCTAACACAGTTGAAGATGATTTTACAGTTGTCTTTAGTGGAGGTAGCATCCCTAATTTTGTATTTGGTCTGGAGGTTTTTGACAAGCTGTCTCAGGACATTTTTGTGGAGTCAGTATGGAGCTTTGTTATATAATATAGGCAGCTTCTTCCTTTTGTTGTAAAATATTTTAATGTAAGAGTTGCATCACAAGGAGCTACTTTTAAGATACCCACTGTACTTGTGGAAGATAGGGACAAGCTTCCCAAAACAATTTTTTAGATGCCAGTAGAAGTTGGAGGTGAAAGAAATAGTTGTGGTAATGTGACCAAGAAGGACAGGATTGCTTTCAAACTTTTCTAGGTCACCTGACAGGTTTGCTTTGGAGATATTTCTGATGAATATAGAGTTTGTAGGAGGGATGCCACAGTTTTTTTTTAAGGAAAAGAATGCAAATTGTTAGATTTAAATAGGGAAGTGATGTAAGATTGTGTGCAAGCATGAGCTATGAGATGCAGGGTAGCATGTAGGTGACAAGGTCAATGACATTAGAGCCTTTAATGGGAAGGCTGACAATTTGATAACCACACTCCTTCGATACCCCCACAAAGGACCACTTCCAAAAAACGAAAAGAAGTCCGCTGGCTTTACCATAAAGGGATAGTCCTCCAAAGAATGAACCACCGATTGTGGCTGACAATTTGTTCAAAGGAGTTGACATTAACAAAATCTCTGAAATAGTGAGTATATTTGTTACTAGTAGTATAGGCTGTTTAAATTAAGTCGCCAAGAAGAATCATATTAATTAGAGTAGTGATCCCTTCTAGTAAGATTTAGGATATTTTCATGCTCAGCAGGGAATATGGAGGGGAACCTACAGTTGGCAATGATTCATGAGTTAGTTTTAATAAGGGCAATTTGGACTTCTATAGATTCTAGATTGGGATATGAGAGATTTGCCCAGAGGTGATAAGATTCTGTATAAATGCTGTCACTCCTCTAAATCTTCCAAGTTCTGAATGAAACATAGGCTCTAAACCTAGGTATAGAGGGAGTGCTATTAATACAATGAAACCAAGTTTCAGTAATTTTGCAGATAAGAATGTTCTGATGAGTCAGGAGGGCCAGAAATTCAGGAATGATTTAGGATTGTAGATGTAAGAATCATGATAAGTTAAAAAAAAAATGTTTGTACTAATTTATACTCATAGAGGTATTTACAACTGGGTGTGTCTCAAGGTTTCCGAGATGAGAATCAGGATAAGTTACTAAAAGACTGTTCACATTTATACTTGATAAAGTGCTTAAATATTTTTATATACAACTTTCTTATATTGTCTGCAATGGCAATACCTGTAGAAGTGCAGATGTATCACCCACAGCAAGGAGCCTAGCATGCCCCTGATGCACAGTGGTGCGCAGTTCAGTCGTCAGATTAAGCATGGGCTGTAGTATGCATGCACCTCCCTAAAACAGCTATAGCGCACCACTCAAGCTACGAAGGTTTAAGATCTCTTTGCGTGCTGGCATGGCTATTCACTTTCTTTAGCCTCCAACTGTGTCAGTCTTTCAGCTATCTGAGGCTCCATATGACATATCTCTAGTGCCAGTCTCTGTAGTTCCAGCTGGGTTGAGGACATGTGGGGATGAGTTGGACTGTTCCTTTGCTGCATGCTGCACATCCACAGCAGTTCCAGGCTGCCTTCAGGCTCAACTCTGGTTGCACATGCAGCTGCTATGAGCATAGTAGCAGGCAAAATTCCTTAAGTTTCATACCACTTAGTCAGTTGTGAGACTGACACTTTGGCATAGTCTTTAGAGCTCATTTCAACCTGTTTCCTACTAGTCTGAGTAAAAAATTAAATGATTACTGCATTTATCCCTTTTTATATTTACTTTTTGGCTGCAAGCATATATACACCTTTAGTAACAAAACTACTGTATAGTCTGAATAAGTCTAATTCAATATCTGTACATCACTGCTTCACAATATAAATGGATGCTACAGCTATCAGATGGCAATGTTAATTTAATCTCATCTTTGCTAACCAATGTAAATAGGGTTAGATAGTAGATAAATGGATGTGCCAGCCCAATGTAAAACTGTAAGGAGGTATGGGATCTGAATCCTACTACTGTCAACCAATGTGAACATTTTGTCTACAGCTATATTTCTATATTCATTTTTGTATTATTTTTGCCCTGGTGCTTGCTGATCATCAATTCTCCCTTTAATCAAACACTAACAGCTCTGATGGGGAGAGACTGTCATTCAGGCAGCCATAAGTTCAGTCTGTGCGGTGGCAGGCCAGTTGCTGGAAATGAGATCTTTTCTTTATTTTGGCCTACTCGAATCCCTGCTGATGACATGAGCACTCATGTCACCACAGAGGCTACCTATGCCCCTTTGTCTATGCATGTGTGTTCCTCCATGTATGCAGACAGGGGCTACTATCTCTAGTATGGGAGAGATAGCTACACATTTCTTGGAACTGCCTTCCACATAATGATGAGCCTCTTCTTCCCAGCCGAGGCCCTATCATTACAGCAGCAGAAAGAGTCAGTTCGGAACCACCATCATTCCCCCAGGAAGGGCATGTCCATCCTCTGTGCCTTTGCCATCAGCTACCTGAGCTATTAGTTGAACTCAAGTGACCTGGGCTGTAGTCAGAGCTTTATCTATCTATGACAATGTTGTGCATTTTTTTAAGACTATTCTTATCTAAAATAATTATGGAACTTATCTATGTTAGCTGTACTTTCACACATTTTTAAGGATTAAGACAAAAGTGCTGAAAGTACTTACAAGTTATAGACTACAAGTTCTTCTTATTGGCTGTTTGGATCTTTTCAACTGTTTTTGATTTATATACTTTTTTGTATCATATGTTTTATCTAATTTGTCAAAATATAAGGATTTGTACATTACAATTTGTAATAATTTTAAATTTAGATCACACGTTCAAGTAATTAAAACCAAAATGTTCCAAGTTGTAGCATGAATTTTTAAGAACTTTGTTTCAAGGAATACAGAAATATTTCAAAAATATTTCTTGTATATGTTTGACCTGTTATTGAATATAATATAATGTTTTGTACATATACCAAATGGAATTTATTAATTTTGGAAGGAATGCAGAGGAAATTTGCAATCAGAATTTCTGAGGTGAAAAATATTACATATCAATCTAGATTGGAAGTTTTAGGTCTTTTTTTCATAAGTTATAGGTTTATTTGTGTAGTTTATCAGACATTAAGGAATGAGGAGCTCCGATAATTACTAAACACTGAACTTACAGATTCTGTTTAAATTACTACTGAATGCAACTACTTGTTTAAAATTGGAAGATATAGAACTGTTGCTAGAGCAAAGTCTCTATCACATTTTATGGTATGTATGTGGAATAAACTCCATCTATTAATTAGACCATCTGAATCATTATATCTATTTAAAAACATCTTGATAACTGGGTTGATACTAAGGTTTATGCATTTTAATTGGAGTCTACAGTTTGACTGGCATTTTGCCCCAGTGCAATTTTTTCAAACTATTGAAACTATACAGTTTTTCATATTTGCAATGCTAATGAGCTTATTTAATTGCTTTTGGTCAGGTATCTCTTTAAAGAATCTTCTGATTGCATATGTATGTCCCTAGCTTCTTGAGCCTGAGAAAAGCCACTGATACTGTCATTACAAGCCACAACAAATTATAGCTTGTATCCTGTGCAGTTGACATCCAGCAACAGGAAGCTACACTTTACGACTTCAGTTATATACTCCATTTATTTTATTTTATGCTTTGTTTTTACATTCATAGAAAATGATAGGTTCTCATATAATTTCATGCCACACAGAAACATAAATATTGCAGTTCAAATTACATATTTTAGTGTATCTGCTGCAGGTTTTATCTAACTCAACTGCAGCTTTGTTTCTGTTACATTCTGCTTCTGAAAACAGAAGCATATTTTTATATAAACCTCTCAATATGTCCCATCTACCCTTCTGTCTTTTTTTTTATTCTGCATATAACAGCATTCATAAAAAAAGCAATAAGAATGGAGTCAAGGGGCAACCCTGCTTGACACCAAGTTGCCATCTGAGATATTTTACCTGCTGATCATCAGGTCCAGATATCCTAGCTCTTGAGCTTACATGTTCTGACCAGAGTGGTTGTCATTTAGGTAGCTATGAACAAACTTCAGTTCATATTAGTTTTCACTTGCTCTTGTTGCTGTTGTGCTGGGTCTGTCTTTGTTTAAGTGATCTGTGAGTCAGGCTTCACTCCTCCAAGACTGGAGCAAAGTGCCTTTAAGGACAAAATCTAATCATCCACAGGTCAGTGAAGTCTGCAGTGGCCCTTGAACATGTAAGTGCTTGCTTCTGATTTGTGGAGAATGCAAGGATGTTCTGTTATCCTAACCCCTCCCAGATGCAGCCCTGACAACCTTAAAACTTATATGATACTGCTAGAAAGGCATGCACATACTTTTGTGTTCCTTCAGTTCAGAATGTGCGTACTCTGCAGCACAGTTTGGTGAGCATGGACATCTTTGGAATTTTGTATTACCTGCTGTATCCCCTCTCTGTGCTAACAGCTAGTTGCAGGGTAGATCAGGTTTCCTCACTTTCCCCAGGTTGGGTGAACTAGCATTTGACAATATGACTCAAAACTGTCCCTACAGGTATGTCCTATGCGTGGGCTGTTCATGTGAGCCCTGTACTACAAGTTTGGTCTTTCCCCAACCACACATTCACTTATGGTATAAATTTAATCAAAACTACTATACTAGCTTATCTCTAAAAAAAAAATATTCCCTCATGATGCTCCATGTTACATTAGAAGTTGCACTGTCATATGCCTAACCAATATTATACACTGTCATTCTCTCTATCCCTATCCTTTCTCATACAGTTGCAGCTACTGTTTCTCTCACTAATAATATAGAAGATTATTATCAGTTCACTAATTATAACCCACTTGGTTTCTACTGGAAAAATGGATGATACCCTGAGAGCAAAATTCAATAGCTGAATATTGACATCCATTCTGAGAAGAGATCACTAATGGGTTACAAAGAAACCTGATCATAACTTTGTAGTGCACAAAGCTTTAGCTGCTCTGATGTATTATGAAATAGAGAAAAAAAGTGTAGCAGTTTGAAGTATTGCTATACAAACAGTGGATAGGTGTGATGTACTTCTGTTTGAGCAGCAGCTTTAAAAGCTGTTGAAGCTTCAGTCAACCACACTTTTTGTTTGTTCTTTGTGGCAGTTTAAAGTGTATTACAGCTTTTAAAACTGTTACATTTTCTAACGCTGTTCTGTGGTGACTACTGTTAATGCCCTTGCCTGAAACTAGAGCATAAGAGTTGTGGAAGATATTTAACAAAGCTGTCTTCTTCATGATTTCAGAGTCTAATCATAGTGCTCCATGTAGTACAAATGTCTTATATCTCTCCCATTACAAATGCCATATGTGTCCTTCTCTGTAATATTCTGAAGTAGTCCTTCATTTTATGGCTGAGTAAGTTTTAGAACTTATCATCAGAATTACTCAAAGTGATTAGCCTCAAAGATTTAATCCATCCCTTTTTCAAATTTTCCCACAAAAAATTTATATAACTTGAAAACCTCAACATAGTATATTTCCTAATGGTACCACTCATTAATAAACTTCAAGAAATAATTTTTCTGCTTGATCAACATATCTTTTTTTAATATGTTCAAAGAAGAACACACCTTGGTGCACTGTCTATAAGCACATTTTTATATATCGTGTTGCTCTTCCAACTAATCTCTGTGTCCAAATTCTCTTTCACTTGTATAGACAGATGTTACAACCAAACACTATTCTATTGCCCATCTCTGCCTCCCTCTCTCGATCTCTCTCTCTCATTTTATATATATATATATATATATATATATATATATATATATATATATATACACACACACACACACACACACACACACACGTGTATATATATATATATATATATATATATATATATATATATATATATATATATATATTGAGAACTGAATATGGATGAATCCCCCTTTGGTCGACATCTGCTTAGTTGACAAAGTTTAGCTGACTACACAGATGGTCAGTAGGTGTACCAAGATTGTACAATTCTCAGGGTAGGGAAATATGCCCTTTCTTTGAGATTATACAATCTCAAAGATAGTATATATAATTTGCAGGAGGTGTGGGGGGGCAGAGTCACGTGTTCCCCTGCAGAAACATAGTTTTCCATGCACTGAGATTTTTGCTCGGCACTCGCATAGTATCATGTTGACATTTACAAAGTCAACCTTTTGTTGTCATTCTTGTGAACACTGATGTTTAGGTCAGTTGTCTTTTTCAGGAGACCCATATTTAGCCTTTTAAATAATTCTAAAATACCTCTTGACTATATTCTATGTTCTGTTCATTAAACAATCCCTCTATATATCCCTCATCTTGCTTTATTAAACAGCTTAAAAACAGGCAATGCTTCTTTCTTCCTACATTATACAGCATATTTTTTCTTAAATACCTGTACCATAATTTTGTTCAGTAAATGTGAATAAACATTGTTATGCATGTAAAAATGTCACACCATTTGTTTCTAAATACCTTTTCAAATCAGGAACCATCCACCTATGTTATCTAGGTTCCAAATATCTCTTTATTCTATTATATTCCTTATATTACTGTGGCAATTTACCTTTGCAAGCCACCACCACTCTATCTAATTGTCATAAAACCCCTCATTGCCATATGCATTCCCATAATTCAGTTGACCACCTCTGGATTTCTTCTTCTTCCTCTGCAACATTCAACAGCTTTTATCTTATACTTCAATGTTTTTTCTTGCAAAACAATCTGTATTGCCAAAGGATCTGCAATCTCTGTCACTGTTATTCCTCTTTTCACTTTCCTCATAGATGTAAAGTAACACATTGCATCACTTTCAGGCATTTACCATCTTTTGTATGTAAATTATGTTGCTACTCAACTGCAAATCAGTTTTATTTTCCTAACTTCTGAACAGACTTTATTTTTATTCTCCCTGACAGCAATTCTCCTGCCAGAGTAACATCCCCACTATTAAACAAATAAGATTATAACTTCAGTAAAATCAAAAATAATAGAAATGCCACTGCAAATAAACTCCTATTGCACCAAATTAAATGGCTTCATCAGACAAACACTATAAAGCACACACAGACTTAAATACAAGAATGCTATTCATTTCAATCAACTCATTAGTATCAGTAGCCTATGAGCAACAAAAACTAAAATTAAACACAATCACATGACTGTCACAGATTACCTATTGTCCTAACCAACAAAAAAATGGATGTATGTGTTGGAAAAAGTTATTCACTATAAACCACTTTATAATTGCTGAAATATAAAACCAACATACATATTAAAAAGTTACATATTCAACCAAAATAATATTATCTAAGGGAACATGGTTTCAAGTAAGGCTTGATCGAGGCTACTTCATTTAAACTGGGAATGGTAACTTCATTATCCTCCTTAATTCATGCTGTTCTGTAACATTTGGTTTTATATCTTGTGTGTTTCTATATTGCACTTCTGTATTCGTTTAAAGATTATAACTTCTCAAGTATGTTAATTTTCAGTCACTTGTCTATACAACTCACAGGGCCATTTATGGCTTTCCCCAATAACTCATAACTCATAACCCATTCTGGTTCTTCTATTTGACATGTAGAAACTTGATAGCATAATATGTTTATTTTGCAGGGTACAGACTCCTGAATATTGTTTAGTGCCAAAACTCCACAGTACTGTACACTCCCATCAATTCAAAATGTGTTCTATCATTTTTTTCAATAATCTAGCATCTTCTGGGCATACAGTATATTGCTATTTTGCCATAATGCACTGTAGCATAGTCATTCATCAAAATCAGGCTTCAGTATTATTGACATTCAATGGCAGACGTTTGATACCTTCACTCATGTTTTACTAGAACCTAGCCTAATTTTTCCTTCTTATGTATCCTTTCCCCAATAGTGCCATATTCCACAATATTTGTGGACTCACTTTCCCTAGTTTTTACTCCCTAGTTATGTTTCCATAGCTGAAAAATTATTGGTTGAAGTATTAACATATTTGAAAAGCATCAGGATCACTCTGTTTAGTCACAATTTTTGATAAAATTGTCATCAACCAACTCAATTTCAGTGTCTCCATCTTTGTTCTTCTATATATTAATGTCCTGCATGACTTCTTCATTGATACTGTCTTCCTCACAGGCTCACAATCCATCTGGAATCGTCCAATCCTCCAGTCCTTTGCATCTTATACATAGTGCACAGCTCTTAGTATGAGCTGTGACCCCACAGATTTCACATCAGTTTTAGGGACAGATTGCTGCTAAATATTGCATCTATTGGCAAAATATTTGCAGTTTTTGGTAGGCCAGATTGTTATTTCCTTTATGTTATAATTCCTATATCAATTTCATAAACAAAACATTAAGAATGTGCACTAACAAAATATTTTCTACCTTTAAATTCACAATGCCAATATCTCTCAACTGTCCAGATTTTTGAGTGATGTCCAGAATTTTGTTTCATATTTTGATATGTTTCAAATAATATTTGTGTTTTTTTCTGGCAAACCATTGAAGACTGAAGTCACTAGGTAATGACATACATTTGAGTTTCAGTCTTCATATCCCTCAGAAAATACATGCTAGTGCAAAGCCTGATACTTAAGCTTATAAAAACAATAATTAAAATCTTCCTCTATTTTGGGCATTTGCTCACCAATATTTTTGGCTTTGTCCAGATTTCTTTGCTAAGAGCTTGAACAATATGACACTGCTTTCCTAGCCACCCCCCCAGTCTGCAAAAAAAATCTATAGTTCTTTTGCGTTAGGTAATATTATCACAAAATGGCAATAATTTCTTTTTAATGTCATCAATGGACAACTCATGATTTCTAAACTGCAAGAAGAAATTTCTCATCAAAGTTGACATACTGGGAATTGAAAAGTTACAGGTCTGCTTACCTTTAAAATTTTCTGTAAAAGATGACATTCTGTAAGCCTTCCCAAAAGTTAAATTGTAATACTGTTAATTTTTATATGGACAAATTATTATACTTTCTGCACCAGTACTCCTAAAAACTGCGCAACTGTTTACCAAAGGCATTTCTGTCTGGCACCTCAGGGCTAGCCTCATGACAGTGTAAACATTGGCTCTAAAAAAAAAAAAAGAAAAGAAAAATGTTATCCTAAGGAAACTAGGCAACACTCGCCATGAAATTGAGAACAGTACTCACTGCTCGTGGAAATTATCTTCCGCAAGTAGGCCAATTTCCTTGATGGTCAGAAAATGTGATTCAGTGAGAAGGATGGCTGCAATGAGAAAGACATAATAATTAGCTCATTAGCATGTCCCAACCCCACCCCTCCTCCATCCATAACTAATACCAACCCAACTAAATGCCTCTATCTATGCCATTAACATTCAGAGTCTGCCTAAGGAAGTTACTGCGCTTCATTCCTGGATCACCCACTACTCCCCCTCATATCTTAACCTTATCTGAAACCTGGTTAAAACTGCAACTGTCTAGTGCTGAAATACTGCCTCCCCACTATAACATATATCGTCTTGTTAGAGCTAACAAAAAAGGTGTTGGTGTTGGTGTTGCAATTATATACGCCGAACACCTGATCCTCTCCCCCTTGCCTATATCTCAACCCAACTTTCACCCAGCTGAACTACACATTCTTAACTGTTATCTCAGTCCCCCCCCAAAAAAAAGTTGCCATTGCAGCTATAGACATACCACTTGGTAACAACATCCCCATCCTGGAATGTATCCTATCCTGGATCTCTCAACACATCATCTATGTGGCCATTCTCCTCGGTGGCATAAATATTGAGTGGCAAAAACTATCCACTTCCTCTTATTCCACACACATCAACCTCCATGGTTTCCATCAAATTATTACTACCCCTACTCAGTACAATAACAACAATACTAACAGTTCCACCATAGACTGATTCTTATTTCTGATCTGACTCTCTACCACAACCCCAGCACCCTACCCGACTCCCTAAGCAACCACCTCCCTACCAGAGTTCTAAGACACTCCATCCAAATACCCAAGTCCCACCACTACAAAGAATGCCGAAACCTCTCTTCCTTTAATAATAGGCTAGCTTCTATTAACTGGTCTCTCCATAAGTACTTTCCCCTCAACGACGCAGTTCTACATTTCAGTCACACATTTCTAGATATCCTTTACTCCTTAGCTCCTCTAAGAAAAATTAGGGTTAAAACAACTTACTCTCCTTGGCTCACTAAAGATACCCTCACTCTTATGAACAAAAGGGGCAAGTATTGGAAACAATGGCTACAAAGTAAATCCACAACACTTTTCCAAAAGTATAAAGAACTTCGAAACCTTTTTAAAAAACAAATTAATATAAAGAACTCTGAAACCTTTCTAAAAAACAAATTAATAAGGACAAGGAAAATATTCTACTATAATGCCTAATTCACTCAAAATTCTAACACTAAGAAGTTGTGGCACTCCATCAACAAAATTCTGTACCCTGGTAACCCTACCACCCCCAACATCTATCCAAACAATACTCCCCAAGATACTGCCACCCTACTCAATACCCATTTCATTGAATCTATTCAAAAACTTACCCAAACTTATCCATCTGACAATCCCACTGACACCACACACAAAACAAACACAAGCACCCCTTTCTCTCTTAAACCTGTCTCTGCTGCTTACATAAAATTCCTTCTACTAAAACTAAAACCATGCTCTCCCTCTACAAGACCCAATCATAGTACCTCCACTGCCCTTCTATCCTTCACTCATACTGTCGCTGATGCCAGGGACAAAAGCCTTTTAAGTATCCTGTCTCTTTCTCAACCTTTCCAAAGCTTTCAGTACTGCCTCTCATTCTAAACTAATTGCCAAACTAACTGAACTTAACCTCTACCCCCTACTATTCACTGGTTCTCTAGCTATCCCTCAAACAAACTCCAGTCTGTTAGATGGCAATCCACCTGTTCCCCCTTCCTACCTATCTGAACTGGTGTCCCTCATGGCTCAATCCTTGGCCCTCTCCTTTTCAACATCTTCACTAATAATCTACACACCTCCTGCACCTCTTCTTCCCTTATACAATATGCTGATGACTCTACTGTCATCTCTATCTCTGATAACACCTCTAACGTTCTTTCCATCACTAAAAACACTTTCTCATCTGTTGCAAATTGGCTAACAGAACACCAATTTATAGTTATCCCCAAAAAGACTAGGCTCCTACTTTTCCTTCCCAAATCTCTCTCACACCATAAAACCTCCTTTTCCAGTCTTTCTCTCAATAACACCACTATTAAAGCAGATCCTCACACCAAACTACTCAGAACTATAATCGATGACCTGCTAAAATTCGACATTGATAAACAACACTATATTTAAAAAAGCAACCAAAAACTAGGTCTTCTCTATAGAAATAAAAAATTCCTCTCTCCCAGTTACAGACCCTCTCTGGCTCAAGCCTTTCTCCTTCCTTGCCTTCTCTATGCCTTTCCTATCCTAACCCATCTCCAGACATCCCTACTATCCAAACTCATATAAGCCTATAACAACATAGCCAGATTCGCCAGTAACCTACCATACAAATCACATAATTGCCTTGCCCTAAACCAACTCTAATGGCTTGAATTCTCCCAGCTCCTGCTACTTTCCCAGCTGCAGCTCAAACACTCCCTACTAAATAAATCTATGGCCTGTCCTGCTCTTTATTCATTAGTGTCCCCTTATACTTCAGCTTGCTCACTTTGTAGCTCTGACCATAACCTTCTGGATATCTATAAACCACACAAAAATATTGGCAAACTCCTTTACAGACATTCTGTCTCCCAAGCCTGGAATAGGCTACCCCCTAACAAACGTAACATTAGTAGTACCACCTGCTTCAAAACTGAAGTCAAAAACTACCTCCTGAACTCAAGATCCTGCTCGTGCCATAATCCTCCATGAATGTCTGTCTTCACTACAACTTACTTCCTTCTCTCCTTAAGTTCTCTGAATTTGTCAAAAGCCTAACACTGGAATCATACTTCTAGGTAAATAATACACTCTAATAACCTCTGCTTCATCATATTGTACATGTTTATTGACTTTTGAGCATGATATTTGAATTAAGTTGTTAAACTTTATTTTGCAGATTCATGGATTTTTTGCACCTCTGCTGTATATTCTAAGTGACTGTGACATTTTTATGTATCTCATTTATTTTTTTGCTCTGTATGTACATTGTTAATTTCTTATATTTTACTTTTTGTATCCCGGAGCTTCTCTCCTCGGGTCTCCACTGAAAACAGGCAACATGGCTCAGTTGGACTAACCTGGTTAACAAATGGCAAATAAATAAATAAATAAATAAATAAATAAATAAATAAATAAATGTCTATGAATGGCAGCTTAAGTAACACTGCCACTGTCAGACCTGAAGGTGGTAGTGTTCTCTCTTGATGCCCATGTATTGTGCTGACAACGGCACACCCCACACACAAACACACAGTCACAGATATTCCTAAACACACATTCACCCATCAGAAAACAAGGCTCTCAATCACAGGTGAGCACAGTTACAGATACACTCAGCCATTCAACCACATGCATACTACAATGCACAGATCATCAAAACAAATGCACACACATCCAAGCACATGTACACACATCCGAACATATGCACACACTAACACCATGCCACCCCCACATCTTTGCTGAACATACCACTGTGAAGACTGGTAGAGAAGGGTGAACGCTGCCAGTCTAGCCAGATAGAATTGTGCAGATAATTCTGTCATTTGTAAATATAAATGTAAACTACAGGCTTGTTGTCTTAAATGTAAAGAAATACTGTTACATGTGGAACTGAAAATAAATGTGACAACAGTGCACTCTACTGACCAAAGTAAAGCATGTGGTGACCCTTTGAAGTAGACAGTGGTGCCGAAAAGTCTAGATGAAGAAATTCTTTCTACTGTTTTAACCAAAAGTTAAATTGCTAGATTTAAACATGCAAATGTATTTTATTGCTCTGTTCCTGACCAGCTGCAAGATAACAAAAAGGGAGATGTTAAGAATGTAAATGCAGTTAATCTGTCAGCCTGGGAACACCAGGAAAGTGTAAAAGATGATGTAATGTTTATCAGAACTGCAATAGCAATTTAAACAGAGAGAATCAGAAGGCATTAAGCATTTTTGTCTTGATCATCCAACTCACAGCACTCTGCCTGTTTTCGTATGTAAGTTATCTTAGACTTGTGTTTTCGTTTGGGATAGCTAGAAGCTAGAAAGATTAGACTAAGTGTTTTTCTGTGATGTCAGAACTGTACTACTGAATTATTTTAAGTATTTATGTGTGATCTCTGAACTTTTGACTAGCACTGTATAGTAGAAAGTATTGTCTTGTGGTTTTAATTATTTATTATTAAATATTTTAAAACCGTTTAACTGTGGCTGATTTGTGTAGAGATAAGTTAAGCTCTAAGAGTGCATTGCATGTGCATAAGGATCCTGTACCAGGTCACTCTAATAAGCCTTGAGACTGTTTAGTCATACTACCAATTGGATAATAATATTGCACAGTAATAATTGAACACCCTTTTAAGGGCCTTTGAGTAGCTGATAAATATTAGCTGGGTGGTGGCAAGTGGTACTACCGTATAGTCTGGGTAAAAGGGGCACAGCTGGAGAACCTGTGCCAGCCTTCCCTAGAAGTGTCTGTGTGGTTGTATAAACACTTATCTCAAAGTGTGTGTGTCACTACTTGGGCAGGGACATGAAGCACTGGTTGGACAGAGAGGGCGCTGGAGATTTAACTTGCCCAGCTAGGCTGAGATCTGGACCCTATAGCTGTGCCAGTGGGGCGTCTTATTGGGGGACCTGGGGAGCAAGGGAATGACTAGCCCCGGACTGACTGTGATCTCTCTGTGCTCTTAAGGGAAATTGCACTTTACTGTGTGTATTTGTTATCCTTTCCTCATATATGCTCTCTGGTGTTAGTGGTGAGGATTGACGCTCCTTGATTGTTAGGCCAGGGCACGGGCATCACATATTAATTGTTTGGCAGTGGTGGGATATCCACATCACATATTAATTAGTTGGCAAATACAAATTGGCTTGTAGTGGTGTGGGTAGAGTGAATCCTGTAGCATGTGTACAGTGAGCTTTGAAGGTGTTTTTGTACTCTAAAACGGCCACACAGTGAATACTCAGATTACAATTGTTTTATTTCTTTTGTTAGCTTAGTTAGTCAGGGTGAGTAGGCAGCATGTCAGCATTGGAGTACGGAAAGCTGACATGGAGCCAGCTGGCAGAGATGTGCCAGGCTAGGGGACTGGTGCATGGAAACTTGACTAAGGCAGACCTAATTGCAGCATTGGTTACAGCTGCATCACAAAACAGCAACCAGGAGGACAATCAGACTGGCAGTGGAGGTAGAATTCCCTCGGAGAATGGACAGCTCAACCTTTCCGCAGTGGACTTAAAAATCCAGCTGGAGCTAAAGAGACTTGAGTTGGAGGCCAGGCGTGTGGGATTAGAAGCAAATGAGAGACTGTTATGTCTGCAAGCTGAGGAACAAGAGAGGCAGAGGCAGCATGAGTAGGAGATGCTGACTCTTCGCCAGAGTCATGGAGGTAATGGGGAAGGGAGTAACTGGACCCCAGAAGCAAAAAAGGTCTGTAAATTGTTTCCGCAGTTTAAAGAGAGGGATAATTTTGATAGTTTCACTCACATGTTTGAGATGGTTTGTAAACAGTATGAAGCTGACCAAGGGCTCTGGATATGGTTCCTGACCGCCTTACTCCATGGTAAAGCTGTAACTATTTTATCTAAAATGCCTGATGTTGCATGTTTTGATTATACTGCTGTAAAAAATAGTCTTTTAGAACTGTTTACGCTAACACCTGAAATGTATAGGAAAAGGTTTTGTGAGCATAGACTCAAGGCAGATGAAAGTGTGTGTGAATATGTTACTGAATTGAGGACTTATTTCCATAGGTGGGTGAGTGGATGTCAGGTCACCACTTTTGAAGGGCTGGCAGACCTTTTGGTGAGGGAACAAGCCCTCAGCACTTTTCCTGAGAACATGAGCATCTGGTTAGCTGATAGGCAATGTGCTACTTCAGATGAGTTGGGGAAGAAGGGAGACCTATACCTGGTAAGCAGGGCAGCCCTGCACAGGAAGGGAACCCCCAATACTGCTCATGGGTCTAAAGGAACCCATGATGGGCAGCACAGACTGCCACAACAGAATCTTCCAGTAGCAGGGGAAGCCACTAGTCCAGGTACACGTCCAGGAGCTAGGGTTAAATGGTTTTGAATGCAACCAGTGGGGCCATGTGGCATACAGGTGGCCATGGAGGCAAGGTGGGGAACAAAAGGTGAGGGAGCCAGTAAGTGGGAAAGACAAAATGCCCATAGTAGATTATCTTGGGACAACAAGGGTACCAAACTACCACCAGAGGCTATATCCTATTGTAGTGAATGGCAAAGAGGCCATTGCCAAGAGAGACACAGCCTCTGATATAACCATTGTAAAGCCTGCAATGGTTACAGAGGAGCACTACTTGCCTAGGCAGTTTACTCCAGTCAGGGCTTTAGGAAGGATCCCATTCCAAATAGCTTTGGCTAGGGTTCACCTTGACTGGGAGGGTGGAAAAGGAAGCCAGCAAGTAGGTGTGTTTGAGGATATACCTGCAGATGTCCTGATAGGGAATGATTTTGATAGTGCAGTAACCTGTGCCTGTGCAATTACACACAGTCAGGCTTGGAGACAAACATGTGGGTCTGGTAGCCTGGGAGAGACCCAGACAGACTGCATACTTGCAGCCAGGACTGGTGAGGTGGTTACTTCAGGGAGAGAGCTACTCTGTAGCAGTGAGACTGAATGTGAGCCACAGCTGCTTGTGGGTAGTGATCATCCCTTGGACAGAGTGACTGCAAAAGTAGAAGTGAGTAGTAGTACCCAAGTTGACAGTGAGGCACCACTGTCAGAGGATGCCGGACTTCATGTGGAACGGGAGCTGGGAAGTGTTACACGGAGAGAGTTGAGACAGGCTCAGCTTTCAGACCCTACATTTCAAGGCCTGAGGCAGGTTGCTAGGGAGGCACCTGATTCTGAAGGAAATGGGGGAATCTGTATACAGGGACAAAGGGTTACTGTACAGAGAATGGAACCCTGAGGGAGAGCTAGAAGGTGAGACAGTACAGCAGGTAGTGCCTAGAGCCTACTGTATGGAGCTTCTAGCCATAGCCCATGATATTCCCTTTGTAGTCATATGGGCATAAAACGTACAAAGAGAAGTATTATGCAGAACTTCTATTGGCCTGGAATTTCCAGAGATGCAACAGGGTACTGCAGGACCTTTGAGCAGTGCCAAAAGGTAGGCAAGGCAGGAGACAAGGTGAGAACTCCTTTGATGCCTTTGCCTGTGATTGAGAAGCCATTTCATAGGGTAGCTATGGATATTGTGGGTCCTCTGAGTACCCCAATTTCCACAGGGAAAAAGTATATTCTAGTGGTAGTGGATTATGCTAGATGATACCCTGAGGCAGTGGCTTTGTCCTCCATTGAGGCAGAGAAGGTGGCAAATGCTTTGTTAGAGATTTTCAGCGAGGTAGGTTTCCCAAAAGAAATACTGACTGACAGAGGTGTCAATTTCATGTCAGACCTGCTGACTTGTCTGTGGAAGTCCTGTGGGGTGAAGCACATGAAGACCCCCCCCCCCACCATCCCCAGACTAATGGTGTTGTTGAGAGGTTAAACTCTACAATCAAGTCCATGCTACAGGCATTTGCAGATCAGTTTAAGAGGGAGTTTGACAAATATTTGGCCCATCTGCTGTTTGCTTACAGAGAAGTTCCCCAGGAATCCACAGGTTTTTCACCCTTTGAGTTGCTGTATGGGCATAGGGTGAGGGGACCTCTAGATTTAATTCGAGATGAGTGGTAAGGTGAGTGCAAGTCTTACAAGGAGTCTGTTTTGGCATACATCCTAAACCTCAGGACAAGGCTCAGGGAACTTATGGGCTTGGCCCAGGAGTACCTGGCAGAAGCCCAACAACAGAAAAAGGTGTGGTATGAAAGGAATGCTCGAGCTAGAGACTATGCTGTGGGGCACCAGGTAATGGTTCTCATTCCTGTCAGACACAACAAGCACATGGCTAATGAGCCATAACCCTGGCTTGCAACTTTAGCAACTCTACCATTGAGACTACCAGGCATGCTGAGGCCTGTGCTAGTGGAAACTTCAAAGACAGAGTGGTACAAGAATCAGAAAGATTTACTGGAAGGGAGACAACAGACATATTATGGCTTCTATCTCACAGTAAGGCTTTCTGAATCCAAGTCCTGATTTGCCCACAACCTTCAGCTACACCTTATCTTGTGAAACAACCTATGACAATTAACTATGGCTAGTAACATCTTTATAAGTAATCAGACATACTGACATTGCCTACTTTCATTAAGTTGTTGTAAAGTAAACCTCCTTACTTAATGGCAGGTTTACCTTATAGTATCATATAGTGGTTGAATGGCTGAGTGTGTCTGTAATTGTGATCAGGTGTGGGGAGAGACTTGTTTTCTGATTGCTGAATGTGTGTTTGTGTGTAGTAATATCTATGACTGTGTGTTTGTGTGTTGGGGGTGCCTTTGTCAGTGTGATACAGCATAAGGTAAATAATATATCTGCACATTAGTATTATGCTGTAATGAGGGGCTTTAATAATCACTTTCCATTGGAAAATAACTAAATAGAGAGTCTTGAAAAGCCCCCATTTGAATTATGCTTTTCTCTTATGTCATAACTGAAGTTAATATTATTGTTGAATATTTGCAGTTTTGTGGATTGTGTTTGACAAACAAGAGAAATAACAGAACATTGTCTAGGCTTTAGGCAGACAATATAAAACAGCTATGAATCATCGCAACTCATTTATTTCCAGGGCAAGCTAAGCCCAAGGTGGATTTACCAGATATTGTAAGCCATTGCAGATACTCCATCAACCTGACATTTGAATTTATTACACATATTAAGGATGCAATGTGTGATGCCCTATCTGACAACAACTGCTCTGTGAGATATATAAATATATTCTGTATATTTTACTTTTTTTAGAAAATCACTGTCGAGCACAGCAGTTGTAGGAAGGGGTGATGAAAAACAAGCTGTTGGCAGTAGAGATCTGCAGAGCAGTTAAAGACATATGCTTCTTATTCATGACTGATGGTAAAAGGGTGTTTTAATGTCTGCATATTCACATTGTCTTTAATGAATTTAGTTTAATATTTAAAAAAAATCAGACCAGCAAGACATTCTGTGATAAATATTTGCCTTGAAAATCTGCTGAGCAAAATGAGAAATAGACCTATGCCCCCGAACTGCATGAAGTCTCTCTGGGCATATCTTCAGCCCTGATGATTATTCCAGTTTGTGAAAGTATCTCTATAAAGAAATGTCAGATCTAATAGAACCAGATCTAACCAATATTACTAACTGGTTCGTTATACTTGAGGTCCTAGTTTTCCAAGTCTTGGAAAAGTGAGGAAATGTGGATGTCCTTCATAATTCGTAGGATCTGCAGCTGTACAGCAGCCTTCTTGTCAGACTTCAGGAGTAATTGGATGTCTCCAGAGCACCAGTGATAACTTTCCATGCAAGGGGCATCAGCTGGAAACCAGTTGTAAAGGGAAAAGTAGCACACGTGCACACTCTCTCTCTCTCTCTCTCTCTCTCTTTAGCTATTTTTTGCTGCAAGAGTAAATGCCATTTGTTTCATCTGAGTTTGTCATTTAATAGTGCAAAACTATTAAGTACCCTGCTTGGGCATTTGCCTTTTCATTTCTGTTGAACTGTATTCTCAATGTAGCCTTCTTTTCTAGACAGTTTGGTTTCTCTTATGGCTAATGACATTATTGGAAAAAAAGTCTCCAACAACTCTATCTGCAGGAACAAATTCCACCAGCATTTGTAATGCTTGCTTTGATTTGGGGAAAATTACAGTGTCGTTAGTTGCAAGCATTGTAAGATTTTCAATAAGAAAACATAGATGAGGAAGAAATGTCATGGCCTTCTTGAATCAAAAGAAGCTTAATTAATGGGACAAGGAATATTTACTCTCTCATCAGCAGCTTGATCTTTGACTAATTACAAGGTGTGTGTGTGTTCAAGGCAGACAGCAGATCTGCCGCCTCAGAAAAGACAGACCTCAGTGGATTTTACCTTCTATTCCAGTACTGCATGCCTGTTTCCATGTTCCTGAAGATGGTGACTGATCTTTCTGGGGAGTTTTAGTGATTCCTCCAATTCACAGCCAGCCCCTGTACAGATAATTCCAAACATTTTAATAAATATACTCATGAATGAGGTCTCTGTTTTAATGGAACCATCAATTATACCAGGGCCTGACTTCCAGAAGCCCATTCTCCAATCACATTTCTGCTATTCCATAATTTGATTATAAAAAAAAATGAGAAATGTGTGCAGCCTTGCAAGTTGCCACACCGTAACATGTACAATCCTTATAAATATTCTGTTGCAAATCTTTCTAGTGGTGATCTTTTATTTTGCTAGGGGCTTGAAGTTACTACCAGGACGTAGCACCTATCCAAATGATCGTGAAAGTAGAGTCCTTGCTGGATTTTGAAAAATGATGCAGATATTTAGAGCATTAGAGATCAGGGTGGTTACTTACCAGACCTACATGATCCAGAATTAGGGGATATATTAAGGCAAACTGATGGCATGGCTAGAGAATCTATTGATGACTGTTTTAAGGAGGAAATGCTAAATCAGCTCGGGTTACCTCCCCACATGCCATCCAATGTGGAAATGATGCAGTGGATGCTTGTTCTTCAGCTGCAACCACTGTAGACTGATTAGAAGGTGCAAGTTGCTTAGTATTTGTTCCCTTCCAGAAGATGTGGAGGGTCAACTGTTGAATTCTGTCCAGAGAGGATTCTATGTAAGTGAAATTTGGGTGGCATGGAGACTGACTGGTAAGATCTTTCCCTGATAGATCAAAGTCTGGAGTTCAATCCTGATTTCTAGATACTGTGTGTATATGAGTGTGCGTGTGTGTGTTTGTGTGTGTGTGTGTGTGTGTGTGTGTGTGTGTGTGTGTGTGTGTGTGTGTGTGTGTGTGTTTGTATGTTTGGAGTTTACATGCTTTCCTTCTTCCTGCATGAGATTTCCCCAGTGCACTCCAGTTTCTTCTTATTTCTCCATAATATGCTGATTGATTATCTATGTTGAACGGTTTATAAATATACATTAACCCCCTACTCCTATGACTTAGTCATAACTAACTGGGGGCCATGGACTAGCCCACTTACTTTGTTAACAAATGATAAATAAATAAATACACATACATATATAAGTATGTGCATATGTATATAATGCATACAGCTGTTCAGACCCTCAATAAAAGAATATTTTAGACATTTCCAGAGGACAAAACTATACTACCACGTAAATAGATCTTTCATTTTCCAGTATCAAGGTACTCCATAAATTACTTTACCTTGCAAAAAAAAAGTGGTAATTTTACATAAAATACTTTAAAGCAGACCTATATAAATGCAAAGGACAATATGAGAGGTAACATTGAGTAATATCGGGGAAAAGAGGCCCAACTACATAGCTGAGCAGAACTCCCTTTACAACAATGCTGGCATTAACATTTCATAGTTATGACTACCTTATTTTCCTTTCTCTCTCCTCCCAAATCTTATAAGTAGGAGACTCTTATATTTCCAGGAAAACTACTTCCTGACCTGAGGGTGAGAGAGACTCTGTATTTTCAGGCCACACCACAGACTGCCACCAATTTCATCCCTTTCTGTGAATACCATTTCTGTCTACAACCAGTTGCACTTTGTCATACTTAATTCATTTCTGAGACTGCAGTTCTGTAGAAGTAGTCCCATTATCCAAGGAAGAATAGAGACTGTGCTCAAGGCTGTTTGTAATGCCCAAGAAAAAGAATCTTTCTGGAGGCCTATTGTGGGCTACTAAACAAAATCATCTGCATAGAAGTTCAAACTGTTCAGTGTACTTTTTTTCTCCTGCTTTTGCTAAATAATTGTCTCCAAGGTCCTGTTCGTTAAGTCTACAAATTGTGATTAAGATTCACTTTATGGTGCTCTTGTTGCCAGTCCACTTTTTTATATTTGGTCTTTTTATTGTGTCCAAAGTCTTCACCAAATGTTTAACATCAGCTTTTGACTACATTAAGATAGAAAGTATCCGTATTTCTCTGTATCTTTATGATTATGTAATTCAGCCATCTTTCTAAGTGAAACTGGAGAACGCCTTCAGTTATAACTTCCATTACCTCTTACGTTTTGAGATCTTCCCCAACTTCCAACAGGCACATCTAATACCATCCACATTTCCTAGGAGAAGTTGCAGTCATCATGACCTGAATGGTATTACTTATTTATTTTTACTTATTTATCTATTTTACATTTGTTAACTGGGGGTGTCTGACTGTGCCAAAAAGGCCCTTTTTTCAGCAGAGGCCCGGGAGAAAAGCTCCACAAAGAAAAATTACAGATACATTTAGTTATTTAGACATGATCAGTATACACACAAATTACAAAAGACATGTTTTTACACTGGTATGCGGCACATCAACAGTTACAGTGGGGAGAACAAACAAAGAAATATTAGTTTAAAAATAAAGGTAATTATTAGATTTGTGGTGTACAGCTGAAATTTGGAACATAGGTAGAATGCATACATAGTACACAGATACAGTACATACATTGTAGATTAGCCAGTGTTTGTGAGTAAGATTGAAAACTATTATCAAGTACTCTAGATTTAGTATGTATACCTTATCCACTTTCACTAGCCTGGGGAGCAATCATGGCACTGCC
The DNA here is from genome assembly GCF_019279795.1 of Protopterus annectens. NCBI lineage: Eukaryota > Metazoa > Chordata > Ceratodontiformes > Protopteridae > Protopterus > Protopterus annectens. The sequence goes on along the minus strand of NC_056748.1, from coordinate 806,027,618 downwards.
AACTTTGCTTGAGATGTTGCCTGATGAGGTCTTTAAAGGAGGCTTTGGATGATGTGTTTTGAATGCTAGTGGGGACAAAGTTCCATTTTTTAGCCACTGAACTACTATATAGCACATCTCCAAAGCTATTGTAGCTGTTGGTGACTTCTAGTAGTAGTTTGTTTGATGATCTAAGAGGCCTTTTGGATAAGCGATGTTGTACTAGGATTTTGAGGGCAGGACACTTATTGGAGAGGTAATAGAATGACAGAGGCAGAGCTGATTGTAGGTTAGGAGGTTGGGCAGTTCAAGCCAGTGGAGCTGTCTCAAAGCAGTACAGTGATGAGTTCTATATGAGCAATTTGCAGCAAAGTGGGCAATTCTGTTATAGCAGGCTTCCATTTTGCTTAGTTCAGTTTTGTTGAGATTAGTCAGAATGGGAGATGCAGAGAGTAGGGTGGATAGAAGTTGGGAGCGAGCAATGGCTGATCTTGTGTTGTTGGTAAGAAATGGTTTGATACAGTAGAGTGATTCCAGTTTGGCATGTACTTTTTTAATTGTTAAGTTGAGATGACTATCAAATTTTAGGTGGGAGTCTATGGTTATTCCCAATAACTTAGCCTGTGCCACTGGAGCGATTGGAGTAGCATTTGTGGAGTAGATAGTGAATTGACTGTTATCAGTGTTTTTGTTAGAACTGGTTATAATCATAAGCTGAGTTTTCTTTGGATTGAGGATAAGTTGGGCTTTGATAAGGTAGTTTTCAATGTCAGAGAATGCTAGTTGAGTTGTTTGCAGGAGGGTGGGAATGTTTTGTGCAACACAGATTAAGGTAGTATCATCTGCATACTGAATGATAGGTGCATGCTGTGTGGAGGTATGGGGGTCATTTGTGAAGACTGTGAATAGTAGTGGTCCTAAGATAGAACCCTGTGGGACTCCTATAGTTATGGGCAGCTGAGGAGAGAGAGAATTTTCCCATTCCACAGCTTGGTACCTGTCAGTTAAGTAGCTTTGGAACCAGGTAAGAGTAGAATTTGATAGATTATGTTGGTTTATTTTGTTTAGCAGGATTTGGTGTGAGACTGTGTTAAATGCTACTTCCAGACAAGATCCTGCTTCTTCTTTTAAATGTTTCACTGAAGACTCTTCTGACAGACAGAATATTTGTGAAAGCCCTAGGATACATGTCCGTATCCATCCTAAAGAAATTTCAGTTATATTTCTAGTATGTATGTGATCAACACAGTTAGGCCTTGGAGGCAGATATTTCCATGATCGACTCTAACAAAAAAAAAGAATCTTGCTATTGGGTCAAGGTGGTAAGCATCAATCCAGCCCTTCTCTTCACTGCTGCAAATCCAAATCAGAATTTGACCATGGACAGCTCAGACAACACACTGCAGCCCATCTCCCTCTCAGAGTACAAGGCAGATGGGTCTAAGGCATTCCACAGCAGGCATATACATGGAAAAAATGCTGAACATAATATATGATATTCAGATCTTCAGGTGAGTTCTCAGATCAGGAGCATGCAGGTGATAGCAGAAAGTACAGCTATGGAATGGTACATTAACAAACAGTAGAAAGCTAGTCTCACCCCCTCACTAAAACAGCACTGAATCTTTCAGATATAGCATTTAGTCAGGGCATTTTCCTGCAAACAACTTAACATCCACGGAGACCAGAATTTATTTGAGGAGGTGAAAGGGAGTGCATATAAATGGATGCTGGGTAACAGGGTCTTCTTCATAAACAAAGGAAATGGAGGTGCTACTGGTGAAATTGTTAGCATCTTCAGATGATCACCAGCTGCAGAATTTCTGTTTTCAACTTCTTTGAAGCCTGGCTAACCAAATCTTTCCTTTTTAATGGAATAGTGGTTTCTTTTCTTCCTTCTTTCCCATTTATCTCATTCCAAGTGCATCGGGGCTTGTAGTATGTGTGTGTGTGTCAGTAATGCAAACCCACCTGTGTGTGTGTGTGTGTGTGTGTGTGTGTGTGTGTGTGTGTGTGTGTGTGTGTGTGTGTGTGTGTGTGTGTGCGCATGCGCGCATACGCACATATTTGTCTGTAGGGACATGAATGCATCTGCTTAGATGACTATGTGTATGTGTGTGTGTCTGGGATCATGCATACAGGTGTGTGTGTAAGTTGGAAAGTACATGTGCAACCACAATGCACGGGCTAGTGTGATCAGGTCTGACAATGTAGTGCTTGGTTCAGAGACATGGTAATGAGCTTCTAGTAAGGTATTGCTCAGTGTAGGTTTATCATGATAATCTTTCTGAATCTCAGGAAAAGTTAGTGAAGTGTTTTATGGTTATAATAAAACAGATAAAACATTCTTGCTCAGTGCACTTATTAAATTTAGTTCCACATTAAAGGTATGAACCTACTTTAAAATTTGGTATGCAAATCATATGGCATAAATAGCCAATAATATATGTAAATGCTATACAAAAAGCACACACCTCCAATGTTTTAAATAAATATATTCAATACAATGACTCAAATGACTTTTTCTAAAACAAAACTAAAATCAATTCCTCATTTTAAAGTCTGCGTAATCTATTAAGACTAAAATTTTCTTTGCGTTGCTTGGACTTGCCTTCTTAAGATAAAACCTCTTTAATCTTTATGTATGAAAGACAGAATAAATAATTGAACTCTGTCAGTTAGAAGTGGCATTTATATTTTGGTCAGTGTTTAACAGAGATTTTGGCAGACATGAGCGATACTTTACTGGATTCTTATTTCATTATATTTGAGAACTTTAACAGAATACTTCCAAGAAGCCAGTACTGATTTATTTAGATTAGTGTTGTGAAAATTCTTATGTAATATATTATGGGGGGATTCAATAAAGCCTATATGGTCATTTTTGACTGTGTGCTCAATGTGGTGCGATGCACACACAACTGCAAATATTTTTAGTCAGTAAACTCCGTGTAACAGCACGCACTCACGTGCAAACATGGCAATTTCTGTGGCATGCAAATTACAGCCTACATGGTGAAGTGATTCAACAACCTGTAAAGTAACCATGTAGACTCCATGTTAGTGTTGCCCGTGTATTTGAAAACCTTTTGAATACAGCCATGGAAAGGAGTCTACATGGAATCAAGAGCAAGTAAAAGTGATTAGATTTGAACAGAACTGACCTTAACATATAATAGCTGACACATTTTGACATTATCAGACAGAGTGGATGCTACAAAAGTATAGGAACAATAGCAACAATCCTTTATAAGTGCCATGACATAAATGCAGCTTTGCTCCCCTACCCCCAAATGAAGAATATACGTGTAACTAATGTAGACAGCTAAAAGTGTAAACCCCATGAAACAGACTATTCATACCGTCATGTCAGCATATGCAGTGTGTATGGGATACAGTCAAATTTTATCAAAACCTGTATTCCTTTGTGTAGATATATGTCTAAGTGATACCCTCCCTTGTATGTACAGCATTGGGCTCCCCTTCAATTCCCCTGTTTATATGGTTATCAACCATATAGATACAGGGTTGTCAGCATGGTGAAGATGCAAATGAGGTCAAAACTCATTAGAATTGCTGAATTCTGAAAAATTGTAACCTTGTAAGGATGTTCACTTCATGTAGGCACTTCCATATTGTTTGTTTTCAATGGATAGCAACAGTGAATGATGACATCAAGGCTGTGTGTTAGGTTACACTTACAGAGGTGTACATGTAGGTCTGTGAAGTGTGAAAGTGCATGTACGCAGTGCACAATTCACAAGTGCTGTTTCATCCTCTTTATTGTTTGTTAGAATGTGTCATCTCTGTCTGCTTTAAGTAATTTTTTTTTATTTTCATCATTGTTTGCACGTTGCAGTGCTTAGCTCACTCACTGCAAAAGGAGGAATGAATGGCAGGTTTCACTCTGCTTACCATGTAACTATTCCTGTGGCAGCACATGTATGTGTAGGGCTAGAGAATAGATGGTCCTAGGTTCTAGTACTGGGTCTGCAACCTTTCCTTCACTATTTGAGTTGCACATTTGTGTGATATGAAAGGAATGGAGGAAAGTAATAACAAGATTATCTGTGTTTACCTTATTTGTGTAGGTGCTTGCAGCAGTGTGGAGGTGCATACTGCACACTAATGAGCACCAACAGAGTTAAAATGGTTAAGCAGCAGGTGTTTTTCACAGGTGTTAATTACAGCATAAATATGTGAGTTGTAGCATGGTGGAGCTATTCAACAAGCTATATAGCATCCATACAGCCTACATTTTGTATTTTCCTGAATACATCAATACCATTGGAGTAGAGACAAAGAAATTTTAGCCCTGAAATAAAATTGTGTCAACTGCTGCATTTTCAAGGTACGTCCTGAACCTAGAATGCATTCTTTAATAATATCATGGCATATCCTTATATTTCTTAACTTGGTGCAGTAATCAAATAAATAGTGGTGGAATTGTACAGAAAGTACCTTAACATGTGACAGCAGACAGTTATTTTACTTATGTGTCCATTGCTAATTTTTTTCTTATTCTTCTCTTTTTTAATTTCACTTTTTGCATGATGCAATGCATAGCATAAACAGTGGAAGCAGGAAACAAATCAGTTTCAGGTTTGGCTGTGTTTATCTGGTTTGCGTGAAGAGCAGCGGACCACCTAGGAAGCAGACAGCCAAAAATAGAAACTGAAAACATTCAATTAATGCCCTTGGCAATAGTGCATAGTACTGGGTTCTAGTACAAAGTGTGCAACTTTTGTTTTACTGCTGTGACATTGCAGTTTACAGCAATGAAATGTAACATAGGCAATTGTTTCCTCAATATTCTTGTGGCAACAGGTGGAAGTGTAGGACTGCCATACACATGCAACATATTCCATACAGTATTACTTTTACTGATGGAGTAATCTATGTATTATCACATTTATGATCAAATGTATGACTGCGGGTATACTGTGTACTGTAGCCCTGTAAATTTATTCCTGCTATCTAGACCAGCATGGCTTTAACTTTTGTGAAATACACATAAACAACTACCTATACATGCAACTGCTTGCCACTGTTGCTTTCCGCTTGTCAGACCTTAGCATTGTGGCTCACATTTGTGCACTGCTTGCTTACATGCAAACAGGTGTAACTCACATGTGTGTAGATTTTTTCAAGTGTTGCACAAATCCGCTGCTCACTGTGCTATGGAACTGTATATATGATCCTTTCCTATTGGTGTTTATTGTTCACTTCCTTTGTATGACATAAAACTACATGTGGAAACATTCCAAACTAAGGGCACAATCTAACTATAAGTCATATAGTTATAATAAATCCATGTGTTGCCCCCCACCCTCACCCCATCAAGCAGTACAAACATGGGGTCTCAGTATTTTTTCCAAATATATATCAACCACACTACAAAGTGTAATATATAATGTTGTGTGCTCCCTCATGGACAAGGCCAGTTGGTGGTGCTCACAACCTCATGCTGCTAAACTCAAGCATCCAACTATGCTCAAAAGAGTACTTGTGTTTTTACACAGCTAGGCTTCTACACACCCTAGTACTGTTAGGCTACTGGCATCATATGAACCTATGAATCTATGTGGCTATGCAGGCCTCCCAATCTCTTGTCCCCTGCATGGCCTGCTGATGTCATCTACTATAAGTTCACCTGCAGTCTTGTGTAAATCAGACTCATGCCATGGTGCTTATATAAAGTACTGAGTTCTGTAGTCTGTGTACTTAGATAGGTAGAGGTTATATTCTCACTGCAGTCAACTGTGTATGTGTGTTTGTGTGTGTGTGTGTGTGTGTGTGTGTGTGTGTGTGTGTGTGTGTGTGTGTGTGTGTGTGTGTGTGTGTGTGTGTGTGTGTGTGTGTGTGTGTCTAACCAGAACAGCAAGTATGAATCCAGCAGTTACCACCCCAGTCCCACAAATTGACAGTATTTTGATACTTGCACATGCCTACAGATGCATTTCAGACAGGCCTCCCAACTTCTTCTCTCCAACATGCACTGCTGATATCATTCAGTATAAGTTGACTTGCAGCCATGTAAAAGTTAGACTTGTGTTGTGACACTTTTGTTAAGTACTGTGTTCTGTAGTCTGTGCACTTCAGTAGGGGTTCTCTTCTTACTGCAGTCAACTTGGTGTGTGTGTGTGTCTCTAGTCAGCAGAATTGACATGCTGTCCTACAGTTACTGCTCCAATGGCATGGCTTGCCAGTATTTTGATACTTGCACCTGCCTACAGATCCATTTCAGGCAGGCCTCCCAACTTCTTCTCTCCAACATGCACTGTTGATGTCATCCACTATAAGTTGACCTGCACTCCTGTATAAATCAGACTTGTGTAGTGGTGCTTGCATTAAGTACTTTATTCTGTAGTCTGTGTGCTTAGATAGGTAGGGGTTCTATTCTCAGTGCAGTCAACTGGATGTGTGTGTGTGTGTGTGTGTGTGTATGTGTGTGTGTGTGTGTGTGTGTGTGTGTGTGTGTGTGTGTGTGTGCGCGCGCGCGCATGTGTGTGTTTGTGTGTGTGTGTGTGTGTGTGTGTGTGTGTGTGTGTGTGTGTGTGTGTGTGTGTGTGTGTGTGTGTCTAACCAGAACAGCAAGTATGAATCCAGCAGTTACCACCCCAGTCCCACAAATTGACAGTATTTTGATACTTGCACATGCCTACAGATGCATTTCAGACAGGCCTCCCAACTTCTTCTCTCCAACATGCACTGCTGATATCATTCAGTATAAGTTGACTTGCAGCCATGTAAAAGTTAGACTTGTGTTGTGACACTTTTGTTAAGTACTGTGTTCTGTAGTCTGTGCACTTCAGTAGGGGTTCTCTTCTTACTGCAGTCAACTTGGTGTGTGTGTGTGTCTCTAGTCAGCAGAATTGACATGCTGTCCTACAGTTACTGCTCCAATGGCATGGCTTGCCAGTATTTTGATACTTGCACCTGCCTACAGATCCATTTCAGGCAGGCCTCCCAACTTCTTCTCTCCAACATGCACTGTTGATGTCATCCACTATAAGTTGACCTGCACTCCTGTATAAATCAGACTTGTGTAGTGGTGCTTGCATTAAGTACTTTATTCTGTAGTCTGTGTGCTTAGATAGGTAGGGGTTCTATTCTTAGTGCAGTCAACTGGATGTGTGTGTGTGTGTGTGTGTGTGTGTGTGTGTGTGTGTGTGTGTGTGTGTGTGTGTGTGTGTGTGTGTGTGAGCTAACATGTGGGACACTGTTATTACCATATGCACAACAGACAATAGTCATGTCATCAGCTATATTAAATTATTGCATATGCAGTCATCCCACCAAGGCTTGATCAGACACTGGCCTGGAGGCCAGGCAGATATCACCTCATTCAATACCAGACATATTACAGTGACATGTCTTTTCATCTAAACACAAACATTATGGCATGGTTTTTAGGCCCTGTGTTATCTTGATGAGGAAGCCCTGTGGTCTGTCCAGCTATTCCATGTATCTGGTGAGGTACATGCAAAAGAGTGCATTATACTGTATTACTGTCCTGCTGAGATTTGACTACAGTGCTGTCATACAGTCCTGAGAACTAACTGTGATAGCGTGACTTATGATATTCACCATATGTTTGTACTGGAAAAGCATTAAAGAGAAAAGTTAGAAAGTAATGGAACACATTGCAGTTTCTGACTTCACAACTCTTACAAGAGAATACACTACAAAGTAGTGAAATGATGATGCTATCCACTGTATAACTTGGCAAGGCAAATATAAGTGACAGGTGCAATTATCAGTTCAATAACAAAATGCAGATATACTAAGCACTAATGTAGCTATGTACCCTGTGCATCAGACACAAAGCTTTTATATCCCTGAATCCAAAATATATGACACAGTTATCACTTGCACAGGGTATTGTGTGTGTGGGGGGGGGGGGCAGGAGGCCTAGGCTGACACAAAAGGTCTGTGAGTGTGTGTGTGAATATGAAAAGGAAGCAGACAGGCTGAATCATGTAACTGTTGTGTGTGTGTGTCTGTAGGGGTCCTCCATGTGAAAGTGATATGTGACAATCTGCATGACCACAGCCAAGCTCAGTGCTAGCCCTACATCTTGGTGTGTTGGACAGGTGTGAGCCATGCATTGTAGAGTTGGCCTGCCACATCTGGGTGTGGACAGCACACTCACTGACAGAGTAATGGAAGTACTGCCACTATGGGAGCGTGATTGGGCATGGCCATGTTGGCTATCAGCAGATGTTGTGGCTGAACTATGCCCACAAGGATGCTGTTCCCCTACCAGCAGTTGTTCCATTACAGTCAATGCTCATTCCAATGTGTCATTCAGTCAGTCAGACTATGCCACATCTACAACCTTTAGCATTTGTCTGGAGCACCTTCCTGAATGTGCCTGTGCCTACATGACAGCCCTAAACATACATTGAATGACACAGGAAGAGCCAACTGCACCAGGTGGAGGAGGGACAGAAGACCCCTCTGAGCACCCCTATCAATATTCCTGATTGGCACCTTTCCCACACTTTGGCTATGGCCATTGTCAACCGGCACTGATGCCACAGTAGCCACACTTCCCTGATCAATGTCCTCATCCTCCACCTGTCCAATATCTGTGGGCTTGTTGGACAGGTTAGGCATAGGCCTACTGGCTGTGTCCAGGGAAAATTAAAGGGGTGGCTGGATGCTAACCTCTGTGTCAGATTCAATCTCTGCACCCCGCGACTGTGCCTCAGTTTGGCCACCATCATCATCAGTGTCTGCTGAGACAGTGACATCAGGTGGCACAGAACCCATACTCCCACCGTCATGACCACTTGTGATAAAAGGGAAGAAAAACAGGAATACTTTAATCCCTGCACTAGTCTGGTGCAGTATATGCTAAACAACTAACAGTGGTGCCACTATTACAGACAGTACAGCAATATACACAACAAGCCTAAAATGATACATTATGATATTTCTTTAAATTGATTTGCAGTACTGACATAAATTTATTTGGCTTACCATCTACAGGAGACATATATTGATTCCTGATGGTACTGAAAGAAGTTAAGCAAGAGGTAAGGGCAACATCATCACATTTAACCATAACGTAGGGTGTAATGCATGCACTCCTCTATATCTGCATTAACTATACTTTCAACAAGAAAGTGGCTGACAACTCCAAACTAAGCTTATAACTATAGCAATCTTCCAACCCCACTCCCACCAAAAAAGGCATGTGACACAGAAGTAACATTTATGTCAATTGTTTTACTATGCAACAGTATTCAACTGGTCATATAACAAAGCCTACCTGGAAGCTCTTCTTGGGACTCAGAAGGATTGGTGCCCACACCAAGGACATACTGTGGTCCACTCTGCTGTGAGCTCTTATGATGGAGGATATTCACCAGGAACTCTTTATTGGGGTAAGAGGTGGTTCTGTAGCAGGCCCTCCGCTGTTTACCCTGTGGTCTCAGGCAACTGCAGCTGTTCACCTCCGTACAGTGGTAATCAGGTCAGTGGCCCTGTGGTCCACCTGTTCATAGGTTTGGTTGTGGCCAGCCACAGAACTGATGTTCCCAACAATGTACTGCCATAATTGTAGCCTGTGTTCCATATTGGGATGACCCCTTCCCATCAGAAATACCCCATGTTGGCAAAGAGCATCAACAATGATGTTGTTTTCTGCAAAGCTGAATGGGGGTCTCCACCTCACTTACATTGTTTATGTCCTAAAAGACAATAGAACAGTAATACACCTACAAAGTAACTGTTTCCAGATAAAATAACAAAGGTAACCAACCAGTATTACCCACTGGAAAAACATAAAACAGTCTACAGATGTGAAATACAAATGACAGGCAGGATGCAAAACAAGGAGAGTAGTAAGAGCAACATATTCTTGCATGTGCCATAGCAGTAATTCAACTGTGCTCCCCCCACAAAAGAACAGAACATTCTAGTTTGTGACATAATACTAACTCTTCTTTGCCCACCCCCACCCACAAAAGAACAGGCAAATGAACTATTCTGTTAATGAAACATCTTTGAAATGCTAAAGGACCTGTCCCTGAAACATTTGTACATATTTATTATACAGCATTCTATTTTCATATATTTTCAATCACGCGTACCTCTGAAATGGCTTGGCAAACAAGGACATGCCATCATTACACTTCTAACTAATGCATACACATAAAAGTGTAAAAGCCTTTGCTTCACATTATTCATAAGTATATTCCAGCGTATACATTATGTAGGTAACAAAATGAGAGCATACTTGCTGGAGTTCAGTACTCCTCTGTAAAGATATCTTGTGAAGAAATACACTTCTGTGAAGTCTTGCAAGCATGTAGAAAGTGTCCTCACCATTAGTTTGGCTAGCTACATACTCATTTACCTTTTTATAATGGAGCAGATTATTAATGGATTGCATCTGTCTTAGCCTGTGTTTCAGAGATGCTATTACAGCATAAGCAATTGAATTGCATGCTAATCAACCAATCTGGTGGAGCTATTTGAGTTATAAAACATCCATGTAAACTCCATGCTGTTTTTTTCTGTGGATTTCAAATGTTGTGGAGTACAGACACAGAAAGACTGCACAGACAGAATGTTAGGAGCTGCTGCTGCTTTAAGCCATTTGTATGTGCTACAGGCTGCAGGCAATGCTGCTGCTGCCAATAGGCCTAGGCCAAGATGGAAAAGAGTTTTCATGCCACATTTAACTTATCACAACATACACAACCTGGACATTGTAGAGTGCTACAGGGTGTATAGGGACACACTACAGGAACTCTGATACCTCTGCCAACCTCAACTCAAAGCCAGAGCCTTTACCTTCTCATGTATTGGCTGTGTAGTGCTTGCATCACAGTCAGCCCAGATCTAACATTTTGGCAACTGCTGCATTTGCAAGGTAAGTCCTGAACATGTACTTTATTGTATAATAATACTATGTCTTGTCCTTGTATTTCATCACTTGGTACAGTAAACAAGTAAAAGGTGGGAGATTTGTACAGAAATTAATGTAACATGTGACAGCAGAGAGTTATTTGACTTGTATGTGTCCATTAGCAAATAGTAGGCCTCAGGCATCAAATATTCACACCTCTCCAAAATACTGATGATCACTGCATGCCCTCAGTTTAGCACCATATGTTTGTAATGGGAAATCATTACAGAGAGAAGTTAGAAAGTAATGAAATAAATTACAGTTTCTGACTTCACAACCCTCACAAGATCAAAAAGGCAGGATGCAAAACAAGGAGAGTAACAAGAACAACATATCCTTGTTTGTGCCATAACAGAAGCTCAGCTTGTCCCCTCCCCAAAAAAGAACAATGTATCCTTGCATGTGCCATAACAGGAACTCACCTTTGCTCCCTCCCCCAAAAGAGAATGCTATGTTTATTTGTGCCATCCAACCTGCCCTTCATTTAATAGCAACTGCATATCATAGTATTCCCAGTTATTATCCTCACACATTTTAAGGTAAATGATATAGACTGGATTACACATCGAATGTCTCAGAGTACTGGTCAGATAACTGATGCGTGACCAAGAAACACAGAAAGGCAAGACAGAGCTGTATATTTGCAAGCAATAACCATAACAGGTTGTATGATCACTAAGTATCCTACATCCAAATATATTAAATATAATAAATGTACAAATAACAGTTTATGCCTTGATATCAGTGTACATTCAGTTGTACTTGATTGTGTGAGGAATTACTTCATTTCTTTGCTGCAAAGCTGTTTGTGTGGCAAAGATGGATAAGGCACCCATCCTGTTTTCTGAAAGTGCATTGGAGTAAGAGTTGAAACCCATACCTATGTAGACATATCTCAAGTGTACTAATATGTTCTACTGTGTATGTCATAGACTGATTTACCTTATTTGAACTGTTTCTCAGTTGTTTTTTTTTATTTTTTTTATTTTTTGGGGGCCACTGTTTACATGAATCACAGCTTAGCACAAACAGGTTTGGCTATGCTCATCTGGTTTGCGTGTATCACAGCAGTGTGCAAACTGGATGAATGTTATGTACCACCCAGGTAGTAGACAGAACCCAGACAGCCACAAACATAAACCAGATGAATTTGATTATACTATTGGCTATCATCAAACACACTGCCCGCCAGTTTGCACCCTTGAGTACTGTGTTTGTGAGATGGTAAGCGATACACAACATTTTCAAATGTTGCAAAACCAAAAAGTGCTCACTCTCAGTAAGTGTGATACCTGCAATTATTGGGAAAACATCATGCTATATTGGTGTTGATCTGTGGTAGACATGGCAGGTTTTTGTGGAGAGGTTTTGAGATTCTGTGCTCAAAGATAGGATGTCCAGGAATCCAAAGTACTTTGTGGACTCGTAGTGAATGAACATGGGCCCAGGCTGTTGCAGAGGGACTATTGTGGCTCAGATTACAAGTCAGAGGCATGGAATAGTCTTACACGGGCTTTGACCAGTGCTACCAATATCCCCCACACTGGTGAGCAATATAGGAATCACTAAAGACACCTCCGGATGAGGAAGAGGGATACCATCGACCATTGGATTGAGGAATTTAGGACTGGGGGCACCCCACAGATTTGTAATTATCACTTACAGAGACTACTTGTAAGAGTCAAAAGCTGGATATAGTCAGGATTGGTATTCATAATGGTATTCTGTTCTGTTCTATTTTTTCCACAGCCATCACAGACTGAGAACTGAATGAGCGAACCCATGCTGCTAGATTGGCATGGATGCGAGAAGCATGTGGTATGTATGCATCCAAACAGTACTGTTATTGTGGTATTAAAAGTAAAGACACCTTTTTTGGTTTATTATACAGTTGTATCAAACTGAGCATGCCTCTCTTAACTGTAACAGGAAAGTATGCATGCATTAGTCTGTAGGCCAAAACAACAGTTCAGTATTAGAGAGTAGTCAGAAGTTGTGGATTCAAAAACCACACTTCCCAAATATACAGTACTGTTAAGTTTTCATCAGTATTGCAATGTAACATCAGAACTCTAAAGCAGTGGCACCAGTGGCCTGCTGTAAACTGTAATCAGTGTAATTGGAACACGCAGATGTGCAATATATGCACACATCAAGGATTGCTTGCTGCAATCTGTAGTATAGTGCACATCTGTTATGAGATGGGTAATCTTAACAGTAAAACATTATTTGTTAGGAGTTGGTAGTCTTAAAACTAAGGGTAATGGAATAGAGTTAAATAATTGTATCAATGCATTGTATGTCACATATGAAGTTGCTAATGTTCTCCCTTGTTTTTCTCTCATCCCAACTCTTATCGTCTCCTTTTTGTTTTTGTTTTAATTTTTATTTTTTGTTTTTTTCCCACAGCACAGCAGAGTAGGCCTGCCCCACAGGATCCACCTGCTCCCACTCCACCGGCTACTGCACCAAGGCCCAGTATGTCTGGGATGCAAGCTGATAACACCTCCTCTGCTGCCCCTGGAATACCTGGCCCCTCAGGTAGTTCTGCCCCACAGGATATGCCAGTGGTTCCCTCCAGGAACAATAACAGAGGTGGTGAACTACCAGGGTTGGTGCATAGGACTGTGTGCCACAGAGCTGGTGCACACCTACACTGGATGGAGATACTGCTCTCCATCATTGTACCGAATAACATGAAGAGACACAGATATCAGACACTGCAGCCATCAGCGCAGTGAGGTGACAGTGATGACAGTCCAGTGGATGATGACTTGATTCTCACTGTCACCCAGCCTGACGTCTGTGGGTTCACAATGTCCCTACCTTCACCCCAACCATGGTGTTTACCATGGCCTAGATGGTACTGGTTTCCAATATAGCTTTATATAACACTTACAATTGCTTTCTTCCATAGCCATGCATTAGTGCACAATGTTCACCATTGCACAATTATGCTTTAAAGAAAAGAAATGGGGAAGACAGGAACGTGGTGAAATGGGGAGGAAGCAGGGGGAAAAATAAAGTGAAAGGAGGGCAGGGATGTGCAGGGAGGGGATGTAGGAAAGAATCATAGCTATCTATTTCTTCAGCAGTAAAACACAATCATAAATGCATAATATTAGCTGAATTTGAATTGTCACCTTCAGAATGAGGGGTGACCACAACGGTAGTCCTGCACTTACAGCTGTTGCCACAAGAAGGTTGAGAAAACATGTGTGTATGTTGCACTTCATTGCTATACTCTGCAATGTCACAACAGAAAAACAAAGGCTGCACACCCTGTACTAGAACCCAGGACCATCTGCACTCTATACCTACACTTAACACTTGCTGCCACAGGATTACTTACATTATATTCCCTATATTAGCATTCCTTGTAAAGTTCTCACTGTTAATCACAGTGCAATGCCTCTTAATGTGTTTGCGCTATGGCCATTAGTATTAATTGAATGCATCATGTATATGTTTGTAGTTGTCTGGGTCCTATCTGCATCCTGGGTGGTCCATTCATCCAGTTTGTATACTGCCATGCTTCATGCAAACCAGATGAGCATAGCCAAACATGTTTGTGATAAGCAGCACATTGTGCACTGGCCCATTAAAAAAAATGGAGAAAATTTTGAAATGAGGAAAAACAATCTATGATAGTGCCCCAAACAAATATTAATGATGAAAACTCAAGAAAGAGGAAAACAATTGCCGTGCTGTCATACAATCCTCTTTCACGGCCACCTGTCAACTGTCCAGAATTTTGCAGATTGTCCACATTTTTGCCTCATATTTTTGGGCTGTTTATTGTAAAATTTGTGCCTTTCTGGAAAATCACTGAAGATTGAAGTCAATAAATAGTGACATACATTTGAGTTTCATACTTCATATCCTTCAGAAAATACATGCTAACACAAATCCTATTATTCTAGCTACTTTCTAAGTTTATAAGGACAATATTTAAAATCTGTCCTTATTATTGGGCTTTTGTCCCCCCATTATTTTAGTCTTTGTCCAGATTTCTTGCACTAAAAGGTTGAGAGGTATGATCTGCATTCATTAGAGGTTAAGTGGCCAGCAACACTGTTATGAGCTGCGAAACCTTGCTTACTATTGCTGTGCCTCATTAATATTCATTATGTGATGCCATGTGATGAGCAAAAACACTCCATGTAGGCTTTGCATGAAACCTGCATGGAGTTTATTGAATTTTGGGGTATTATTTTTAAAGAAATAATTCAAAAAGTTTAGGAAGAATACCATCAATTCCTCAGGCTTTATTGACTTATTAGTTTTTTGGTTTATGTTTTTATTTAAGAAACTTAAAAGCTTAATTACAAGACAGCAAACGTTTATTTCCTTCATAGTTAGGCAGCATAGTCATTATCAAATCTTGAATTATTATCTGTTTTGATAAAGTAATTAATTATTCCAAGCAGTTAAGAGATGTGTGACAGCAATTAATTTTAGGTTTT
Source organism: Protopterus annectens (assembly GCF_019279795.1). NCBI lineage: Eukaryota > Metazoa > Chordata > Ceratodontiformes > Protopteridae > Protopterus > Protopterus annectens. The sequence goes on along the minus strand of NC_056748.1, from coordinate 806,012,249 downwards.
GAAGAGGGTTTTCCCCAGAGGTTCATAAATTCTCTCAGTACCCAAGGACAAACCTTGTAAGCTGATAACTTTAGGTAACCAGGTTGTTTAATCATATTATCTTCCTCCATTTTGTGTAGTATACCAAAAATCCCAATGCTATTTCATCTATACACACACACACACACACACACACACACACACACACACACACACACACACACACACACACACACACACACACACACACACAAAACACACACACATTTACATCACTGCTCTCTCAAAGGCAAAAAATACAGCCTCCATGGGACTTGATAACATCCCAGGCTGTATCCTACATAAACTCAGTCAGGAACTTGCAGCACCATTAGGCACCCAATTCAACCAAAGCCTGAGTAGTGGCTTCATCCAAGATGAGTGGAGGACAGCCACTGTCATCCCTTTACACAAAGGTGGAGCATCCACCGATCTGGGAAATTGTAGACCCATCAGCCTAACTAGCCTGATCTGCAAGGCCATTTAATGGATTATCATGGACCTTATTAACAAGGACATTAGCAACCTCCAAACACTTGATCCTACACAGTTTGGCTTCATCACGGGGAGGTCATGTCTGCTAAATTTGGTCAACTTCTTGGAGACAGTCACCAAAGCCATGGACGATGTGCAGATGGTGCACACCGCCTACCTTGACCTGGCCAAAGCTTTTGACACTATTCCTCACTCGGCCATAATAGATAAACTTTCTCAACTAGACATCAATCCATGTTACCAGATCGATAGCAAACTGGCTCATTGATAGAACCCCTATAGTCAAAATAGGAGAGTAGACCCATAACAAGCGGCATACCCCAGGGTTCATTTCTGTTATTTGGGATATAATTTTCTGAGCTGCAGCCCAAAACCAGTGGGCTATGGCTGACCATATTTGCAGATGACTGCAAGCTGGGTGCTGTCATCAGTTCCCCTAGTGATGTGAACATCCTCCAAGAGGGTCTACTCAGACAAATGACTGGTGCCAGAAACTTGGCCTTAAGCTGAATACCTAAAAATGCATCATCATTCCCTTTGGGAAGAGTGATGTCCCCACAAAGTATCACATTAATAACAATGTCCTAAGCACACAATCAGGCGTGTGGTACTAGGGCACCCAGGTTGATAGCAACCTGACGTTTGGCCACCATGTTACTTCCATTGTACAGAAAGCCTTCTACATGGCCACCTCATAAATAAGGGGTAGCTCATCAGAGACAAGAAGTTCATAACATCCCTGTATTCTTCCCTTATAAGGCCCATTATTGAGTACAATGCCCCTTTTGGGATGTACCTCGCAAAGCACTTGCAGCAGTTGGAGATACCACAGAGGTTCCTCACTGGGAGAATCCAGGGCCTCAAATATCTGCCATACACAGATAGGCTAAAAGCCCTATCCCTCTACTCAATTTCATACAGACTCCTCAGAGGTGACCTCTGTATGACATACAAGGTGATCACGGACCTCACCTTGATGGGACTGCTGCATATCCGCAAGTCAAGCTCCACTCGAGTAATCCGCACGCTTGGCATAAACCTGGTATGTAACATCAACAAGACTTGTTGGTAGGACAGATTTGTGTCCCAGAGACTCCACCATCTATGGAATAGACTCCCTCTCCACATAAAGCAGAGTACCTCTTTACCTTTTTTTAAGCACAACCAGGATAACTGGATGGGAAACAGAAAATATACCTCTTGGGATTCCACCTGTGTCCCTGCTGGACATTGGCATTGGATGCTGATTTGTGTAAACATGGGCTAAACTCTTGGCTAGGCTTACACGGGCCTCAAGGCCAATAGCCTAGTAACCTCCTATGATCTTATGATCTACTTCTAATTACCATATATTCTATTTTCCTGAGTAGCAACGTGTTTTGTTTGATTTTTTTTTTCTTTCAAAGAGGAAGGCTGCAAGGTTAATGTCTGATATATCAGTCAAAACCCAGAGCACCATCATAGTTAATTTATCAATTTTTACGTTTAGAAAAAGTCTACATCGGGGGATGCTGTCACCATTGGAAGATATATATTTGTATATGCTTGACAGTTCTGGTGAGCTTTTACTCAGACACAATTAAAAAATAACTTGGCTCAAGAAATTCAAACCACATGGATACTTTAATATATAAGGCCACTAGCTTTCACACAAAATGTGCTTTTTCAGGTGATGTTTTAGTTTCTATAAACAGCAACATTCTATACAAACTTAAAATTATGTGGCAAATCACATGACACAATATGAATTAATGTTTTAAACTATGTAACTTCAACACTGCTTTACTACTCTATTCCCATTTAATCCAGCAGTACTTGTTTAAGACGTTTATACTGAAATCAGAAACATATAACTGAAATCTCAAAAAGTAGTGCTAATATTGCTAATAATATAATACATGATCACTATACGATGTCAGAAATGGGTATTCCTTAATTCCCCAAAGCAATGTAGTTCCTGTATTGTTCTCACCCCCATCCCCGGACAACAAGAAAATGTCAATTCACTAAACAATAAATAAAATTCATCTGTAATATGGATTATTAACATCTAAAATAAACTGTTTGCACCAAATAGATATAGCAGTGCTGGCACACATATATGCTGCTGGTATGGCCATTGCATCACGGGCACTCTGTTGATATGCAACATCCTGGAACAGAAAAATATTATTGTTTAGCAAGGTTTATATTGTCTAAAATAACAGTTTGTAAAACAAGTGTGTTTGTGTATATAGATCTATATATATATAAGTTCACTTATTTTACACAAAATTGCTTAAAGCTGACCTCTGTTTTGTCAACATACTTTGGTTGATAAAACAAATGGTCAACAGTTGTATGAGACTACACAATCCCTGGGCTTGGGGAATATGCTCTTCCTCTGGGGGTTTTGTAATCTTGGAGGTACAATAAATAATTAGCAGGTAGTATGGGGGTTGCCACTCCTACAAAAAAAGAAAACCAAAAAAAGAAATGATGATCTTTAAAAGTCTAGCCATGCATTCCCATGAAGGTTTTATCCATTATATTTTAAATACTAATAACAAAGAGGTGAGCAGAACATTTACTTTATATATATATATATATATATATATATATATATATATATATATATATATATATGCACAATGATGTTACCTTAAAGCTTCAGGGATGAATTCATTAGTTATGACTGTGAAAAGTGACTTGCTGTCCAGTGTTTCAAATGGAATGTCACCATAGTAAATGACCAGTAATTTAGTTAAATTAAGAAAATCATTTCTGCCTTAACCTGCACTGGTGGTATAAATGTCTTGAGTGGTATTTTTGCCATCACCCATACTGATGCCAATTTTCAAAGACAGGATATTTGGCTTTAATTGGCAATGTAGCTGTGACATCCCTGCTCTGGGCCAGTAATCAAGGAGCCTCAATCCTCACCACTGAGACCAGTGATGGATGGTCACTTGGAACAAAAATAGATACACACAGTATTTCCAGATGCACCAAGCAGAATTTCCCTTAACAGTACAGAGGAAGCAGACTCCAGTCCTAGAACTGATTTTCCCTTTCTCTCTCCAGGCCCCAAATAAGACTCCCCATTGACACAGCTATAGATGTAAGTCCTAGGCCGGGAGTTGTAAGCCATGTCCTCCACAACCATTGCTGTGAAATCAGTGCTATCAGTGTCCCTGTTCAAAGTAGTTGACACACACACACACACACACACACACACACACACACACACACACACACACACGCTCTTTGAGCTTTAGTTTTCACACGCGCGCACACACACACACACACACACACACACACACACACACACACACACACACACACACACACACACACACACACACACACCTGGGAAAGGCTGGCACAGCTTTACTTGCTCTACCACCTTTGCCCAGGCAATAATGTAGATACATTGCCACCAGAACACCCACAAAACAGCTACTTTAAGGATCTTGCCAGGGTACCCAATTATACTGTTTGATATTAATTCTAATACTAATGGTAATGTTGACCAAACAACAAGACTTTCAGGAGTTGCCACAGTGTCACCAAATAAATATAAGTACTCTCAAAGATTAAAATATTCTCCAAAAGACCAGCTGCGATGAAAAGTTTAAATATATTTAATAATAAATAATAAAAGAACATGAACATACTGGATATCTATTTACAATAAACACCAGAGTTTCAATCACAGAAAATATTTAAAATAACACAGATGGAAAGGTTCACACAGATACAGACAAACAATACTTAACTAATCTCACTAAATTTTCCTGACTAATCTAAAGAATTACTGTCCTCCGGTTCACTTACTAGAGCAAGGCAAGATGAAGTGGGTGTGTGGTTCTTCTTTGTTAGGTTTCACAAACAGATTGCTGAGTGTTCTATCACATCAGTCACTAATACCTAAAATAATTTCAGTGCTGGCTATAGAATGACATCACATCTGGTCATCTTATTCTGTGGTTCCCACACTCCCCCCTCCCGGCTAGAAGCTGTACCAGAATCTAGCACCTATGTGTCACAACACACACACATAGAGCTTTTCTAAGATGTGTTACAGTATCTGCAAACTATAAAATGATTTCTGCACTTTCACCTTGCAGGATAGCAATTAGTGCACCACTAAGGACAATACAGCATGATTCCTAGTCCTTGTTTTCACAGATGGTGTGTCTCTGGCTGCATTCAGAACTGTGAAATACAGTATTTATGGTCTAAACCAGGTAATTTAATTTCAGACTATTTTTCAAAGTTAGCTGGACTGAGATTAACCTCTTCTCTTTCAGTATTCTCTGTTACAATATATTAATTTCAACAGTTACAATATAGTCTGACATACAGGTATATTTCTTTTCTGTCAGTTAGGACCCAGCATTTTTATATTTTTAATGCAAACAGCTTTATGAATACATTTTCAACAAAAGCACTTGTATAAATAGGTTCATAGGTTGACAGCAAAAAGTTACAAATGATATACTGCATGGCTTGGGGTTGGGTCCTCCCCTATTTGATATCTAGTTCTAAGATCTTCAGGTAAAACCTCCTGGCCTGTGGATATCTATATTTGAGATGACGGTAAATTAGGTGTTATTGTTTGATCTTCCACTGTCTCACACTTGCTCCAGCTTGGGCTAGACCATGTTAACAACTGGCACAAGGACAGTAGTTTTGGCTAGATCTGGTGAGAGCATTTGGTGCAATAACCCATGGGCTTTGTTAAGAAACTTATGAAACAAGGCATAAACCCCTTTATAACATGCTGGATAGCTAGCTGACTCATGGATAGGACCCAAGAGGTTAGAATAAGTGAGGCCGCCTTCACAATGAGGACAGTTTCCAGTGGAGTCCCTCAGGGCTCTGTGCTGGGCCCACTCTTCTTTTGCATCTATTTCTTGGATGTCAAAGCCAATGTCAAAGGCCTCTGGATGACCAAGTTCATAGATACTTGCTAACTGGGCACATGAATCTCCCCAGGATGAGAACATCCTTCAGGCAGGTCTAAAACAGACAAATAGCAAATACAACCAATCCAAAAAGTAAGCAAATTTAATGAAACACTTAGTGCCTCAGCTTACACAGCCTTCCAAGAGTAAAAACACTACAAAATACTGTTTTCTTATATACAGCATATTGCACAAAACAATTAATCAATTAAGCATACAATTCAAATCACATACTTCCAATTACATTCTTTGTTGAGTCCCTGAGGCTCCAAAGTACCATACTTTAAAAATAGGAAGAGTTTCTTTTTTTAAGAGATTCTTTTTTAAAGACACACATTCACCTATGCCAACTTGCAATTTTTCCAAGACACAACCCCTAAGAGAATCAGGATTAGAGTTGCGTGCTGTCAAAAAATGACTCCCAAGAGGACTCTAATTTTTTATTTTTTTATGTCCCTAATATGCTCCCGCAACTGGACCCTAAAACTCCTGTAAGTTTCCCCCTATGTAAAACTTCTTACATCCACATCTCAACACATACACTAACCCCTCCGTATTACAACTGTATTCATACCTAGCTGTACACTTGATGCCATTAATATAGGGAAACAAGCTTACTACATATTGACAGATGGAACAACCATCACATGGAACAGTGCCTTTATTTATGCTTAAGCTCTGACTGACATTAACATCTGGTAAACAAAATTGGTTATGTACCAGAATGTCAGACACATTTCTAGCTCTTTTATATGCAATACTCACAAAATCAGGTAGTATAGAGTTCAAAATGTTATCCCTTAGGAGCATAGGCCACAAGCTATGTGTTTTTTTTAACTATTTCCTCAGTTATAACATTATAAGTTGTCACTAAGAAAACATTTTTCTGCTCTCCATAGTTCACAGCTGCATTGGTAGACTGATTTCCACAAATACAAACATTATGTTTTCCACTAGCATGGGCATAATAAGAATCTCTCTGAGAGTTAACAGAATACCTCATATCTATATTTTTTTGTTTAGCTTCCCTGACCAGCTGGACATCATAACCTCTTCTAATAAACATTTTTTCTGTTTCAGCTATCTCTAAATCAAAGCTCATATCAAGGCTACATAGCCTATGAATTTGTAAGAATTCATGATAGGGCAGTACCTTCACCAAATGTTTGGGGTGACAACTATTCCCATATAAAAATACATTTCTATGTTCAAATTTCCTATGGAGACTAGTAGTAAATCCATCTAGGGTTATATCCAAAAAATCCTCTTGTGGGTCAAGCTGCATACCATCAAAGCTTAAGCCCATAGTATTAGCTTGTAAGTCATTAACAAACCCAAGGGCCTCTGTCTGGCTTCCTTGACGTAAAAAAATAAGATCATCAATAAAATCTAAAATATAAAATAACCTTAGATCTGAAAAAATCATGTCTGTAAATAAAATCATCTTCAAGTTTGGCCATGATTAAATTGGCATACATGGGGGCGAAAGCCGCCCCATGGCAATGCCCTGCAACTGCTGGAAAATGTCTCCATTGAACATAAAAAAGGGACTCAACAAATAATGTAATTGGAAGTATGTGATTTGAATTGTATGCTTAGTTGATTAATTGTTTTGTGCAATATGCTGTATATAAGCAAACAGTATTTTGTAGTGTTTTTACTCTTGGAAGGCTGTGTAAGCTGAGGTGCTAAGTGTTTCATTAAATTCGCTTACTTTTTAGATTGGTCGTCTTGGTGGTATTTTACTGAAACAGACAAATGCTTGGTGCCAAAGCCATGGCTTAAAATGCAATGCCAAGAAATGCATTATAGTGCCTTTTGGGATGTCTGCCACCAGGGTAACTACCTCATCAATAAAACACCCCCTAAAAGTTTATTCACTAGTCAGGGATCTTGGAACACATGATAGTAACCTAGCCTCCGACCAACATGTGTCCAAGGTAGTAAGAAAATTCTTCTATACTGCTCAACGTATAAGAAAGGGTATGGCATCTAGGTCCACAGAGGTCATCATACCACTGTACTTGGCCCTTATCAGACCCATCATAGAGTATAATGCCTCCTTCAGTATGACTAAATACATGCAGCAACTTGAAAGTTCACAAACTTTCCTTATAGAAAAAAAAATACAGGGAGTAAACACAATGTCCTACGTTGATCATCTTGAAGTTCTGTCTCTTTACTTGGTGTCATACAGACTTCTGAGAAGTAAGATTTATTTGGTGTACAAGGCATCCCTGGTTCCTATTTTGATGAACTTTTTGCACGTCTGCAAAACAAAGAGCATCAGAACTACTAGATCAAAGGACCTAAATTTTGCTTGTGACATAAAAAAGACATGTTGGAGAGACAAACATGTTTCTCAGATAATTCCCATTCTCTAGAACAGGTTCACCATCTGTGTGAAGCAGAGTTCCTCCCTAACCCTAATTAAGTGCAACTTGGATCAATGGATATGTAAATGGAAATTCAACCCTAGTCTGGTGTCTATGCCTCTGATGGATAGAAACAGTCAGTAAATCACCCCCTATATAAATCAAATGTGTTTGTCACATGACTAGACTTATGGGGGCTTTAGCAGTCATTAGTGAAGCATACATCTAGAAACCTATGAACCTATGTCTCCACAGCAGTTTTTTTTAATCTTTTTATTAACAATTTTGATAATACAATACAAAATGGTAACATGCAATGCACAATTAAAACAACATGGAAATACATAAACTATATATAACATATAACTATTTACAGGTATGCCTTATGTCCAACATAAAAGATAAATTAACTGAGATTAAGCTAGAATTAGATCAAATAAAGTGTCCCAGTATTCAGTAAAGTGTGAACTAAGTCTTTGGGTGTATTTCAGATATTTGTGGGCAAGTAAGTGTTTGATAGCAAGTTGTTTAAATCCATCCTAAGTGAGTAGAGCTCTATCCTTCCAGTTAAGGGTGATATAGAATTTGATAAGGGAAAAGAGTGTTATTAAGATATGTGTCTGAAGTTTAGATAATCCTGTAGGAGGGATATGTAATACTGTGAACTTCCAAGACAGAGTCATTTTCTCAGATCCAATTTTTTCCAGTTCTACTCTAAGGGAGCATCAAAGTCTGTAAGAGCATTTACAGCTCCAAAAAATGTGGAGCAAATCAGTGCTGTGATTGGTACAATAGGCAAAGAGGGGAGAGGAGGAGTGATAGATTTTAGAGGTTATAGAAGGGGTGAGGTATGCACTGTTTGAGATCATAAGTTGGGTATAGTTAAGTTTTTTAAGGGGAATAACTTTCGAGGAAAGTTGAATAGCTTGGAAAATTTGGCTAGGGGAAATGGAGGGATCTTGGTCTTTCCAGTAGTTTGAAAAGATTAATTCATTTTGGGTTCAGATAGAATAAGTTTGTATGAATTTGAGATCATTGTCTTCTTAAGTATAAGGAGGTTCCATATGGATTTGCAGGCTTTAATATCATTTAGAGTTAAAAAGGTATCTTCCAAGGTGTTACAACAAAGGTCAAAGATTTGTCTCAAGATGATTGTATAACTTTTGAGTAGAGACATATGTAATCTTATATCACTTAGTGAATTATTTTTGAAAGGAAAGGGATCTGCTATAGTTTACTCAATGATAAGTGGGTATTTATCAAGATTGATCATTTTGTTGTTCAGTTTAAAGTTGGGGTTGAGATAGAGTGGTTGCAAAGTATTGAAAACAATGAACAGTTTTAGTGACTTAAAAATCTTTTGTAGAATAGTTATTTTATGTTTAATAGTTGAGTGTAATTTGGAGTTTTTTAGATTTTCTTTATTAAGAAAGTGGAAAGCTTTGGTATAGAAACTGAATGCTTTCATATAGTTATAGTATAATTTTTACCCATGTAGGGGACCAGGTAGATGAATTGGGAGCATAATCAGATATTGTTACTATGTTGTTACCACTTATAATATCATAATAAAGTTTGAAGTCAGGTAAGCTTAAGCCACCCATGTCTTTAGGGAGAGTTAGTCTGCTATAGCTAATTCTGATTGATTTGGGGGACCGTAGGAATTTGGAGAAAGATGAGTGGAGAGATTTTAAAAAATTTGTTATGCATAATTATGGTAGAAGCATTGAAAACATAAAGTAGATGGGGTAAAATGTTCATTTTGATTATAGCAGCTTTGGCAAGATATGGGACTTGTAACTTTGCCAATCTGTTGGATGTTAGATCGTAGTTTTTGGAAATATTGTTCAAGTAGATCTGGTTGGGGTCTTGGTGGAAGGAAATACTGAGGAACTGTAAAGAGTGATTAATTGTGATTTGGAGGGGGTCAGATAGGTAGTCGGCAGAAAGGGTTCAGGGGAAAGATGGTTGATTTCTGTAAATTTAGTTTGTAGTTGGAGAATCTCGAGTATTTATCAATTGAGTCTTGTATTTTTGGAAGGTCGGAATTAGGGAGGGAGTAATAAAGGTTAAGGTCATCAAAAAAGCTGAGAATGGAATTTTATTATTGAAAAGGGTGGGAATATGGTGAATGTTTTTTTGGGGTGATTAGCAGGAAAAGGGGTTCAATATAAAAGTTGAATAAGTAGGAGATATTGGACACCCTTGTCTAGCACCATTTTTAATATCAATTCGAGAAGAAAGGTTGTTGTTAATTTGTAAGATAGTGTGGGCATTAGAGTATAGAGTTTTAATAGATTGTATGAACACTGGAGGAAAGTTGATCCTAGGAAGAGTAGTTAGGAGGAACTCTACATTCAATCTATCAAATGCTTTAGAGGTATTGCGCAAGAGTATATATAGGGAAGTACGTAGTGGTAGAAAGGGTTAGCAGGGTGTCAAGGAGGAGAGTGTAATCAAAGGTTTGTCTATTCTGAGTGAACCCTGATTGTTCTGTAGAAATATTGGTAGGGACAGTAGGTTTAATTCTGTTAGCTAGGATAGCTGCATAGATCTTCATGTCAAGATTAATGAGAGCGATGGGCCTGTAATTCTAAGGGTTTTTAAGATCCGAATTGGATTTAGGGATGAAAATCGTTTTACAGGCATTTAGGTGTAAATATTTAATTCTATTGTGAGTAATATAGGTAAATAGATGGAGAAGGAAGAGAGATATATTTGACCAAAAGCTTTGTAGAATTCTTTGGTAAAGCCATCAGGACCTGGGGCTTTATTGGGCTTAAGCTTGTTGATAGCCATGAGTATTTCTTGTTGGGTAATGGGGGATGATAGAGTTGTTTGTTGTTCGAGGCTAAGTTTAGGGAAAGTAAGTTGGTTCAAGAAAAGTTTCTGTATCTGATTTATTTGAAGGAAGGTCAGAGTAACTATATGAACCAATATAGACTTGTTCAAAAATGTCAACTATATCTTGGTTTTTATGATAGCTCTTATCTTGGTAAAATATTTCTGTTATTACTTGGGGAGAGTTTGTTTTGATTAATTAATCTAGCGAGAAATTTTGAGAGCAGGTGGGACCACTCTGAGTAGTTTGTTAGAATCCTTATTTCATGAAATGACAAGTTTTTATTATTGGGGTCCAGACGTTTTTTCTGTAGATGGATTAATTGTTTTTCAGTAAAAGGACTGAAAGTTGATTGGAGATGTTCTCAAGCTTATTAATTTTTTTTTGATAGAGGATTCTTGGAGAAAATACTTTTTTATAGTAAGATGCTTTATTGATGACAGTGCCTCTGATCATGGATTTGATGGAGGACCAATAGATGTTAAAGGGTAGTTGGTTATGTTCGACAGAGTTCAAGGATTGGTCAAGGATACATTCGACTTCCTGTAGAATCTCTTTGGTGTTTAATAAATTAGGGTTAAATGCCCAGCTATTGCCTCTATTTTTAGTAGTTAGGTCTTTGGACCAGTTAATAGTTAGAGTAATCCTGGAATGATCCGAGAAGAATCTGGGTTCAGTATGAAATAGAATGTTGAAATTGAGAAGAATATTAGAAACAAGGAAAAAATCCAACCTGGACCACATCTTGTGGCAGTGAGAGCAAAAAGTGAATTTATTATTGGGGGTATTATTTGACTGAGATGTATACAGATCAAATAAATAAAAGCAATTTCTAAGTTCCATTATGGCTAAAGAAGCATGGTTGTTATGTTTTAGTGTTTGGTCTGTCATTTAGTGGATCTTGAATAGAATTCCAGTCTCCACCTAGAATATAGTAATAGCTAGGAAAGGAAGAGAGGATTTTGTAAATAGTCATGATAAATTCATGCTGTTTGGTGCAAGGGGCGTAGAAGATTAATAATAGGATAGGTTTGTCTAGGTGTGGACGGCAGAATGTTATGTAACATTATCTGCCATCAGTATCTGAGTCGTAGCTTTTGATTTCCTGAGGGAAGTTTTCTTTCACTATGATAGCTACCCCTGAGCTATTCATATTTTTGCCAGAGGCTATGATGGACTTAATCCATTTTTTCTTGAGAGCGGAATTCCATTGTTCGGGTAATAAATGTATTTTCTACACCACAGTTATGTTGGCTTTAGATTTAAAGACCAAGTGGAAAAATAATTTTCTTTTCTTTTCTATCTGGATCCCCTTAATATTCCATGAATCAATTTTCTACATAGAACTGTAGTGTTTTTAGTTACATTGATATGGAGAAAAGGGAGAAATATGACAGAAGATATCTTAATTTGTAGGGATATAGGCATAAGTCTCTTCCTGCAATTACCTTGTGCCTAATCACAAACCTACGTATCCCAGAAGAGAAAGGGAATGTAAGATATAGAGATCTAAACTTATAAACAGTGAAGTGGTTAGTGAGTATGTGCTCTCTTAATGTTGTATTTCCGATAAGATGTAATCCCAAAGTTAAAAAATAATGCTTACAGAGAATAGATAGCATAACTTCCTAATATGTCAACTGCAAAATCTCTAGCTCTTAGTCAGTTAGGAGGCTAAGGTAGAGAATAGGAACTGGGCATAAGTTTGGGGGGGTCTCACTTAAGATGTAGTTAGGTATGGTACAGAAAATGTCATGACCCCTGGTGAGCTGCATGAAAATAGCTTAAATATAGTATTCTGTTCCATTTCGTGGAGTCACTTCTCCATGGATAAACTAACTGTTTGTGTCTTTCGGCTTTTCCAGGTTAGGGGTCGCCAGAGCGGAACTCCTGTCCGCTAATGATTGGTAATTGATTTTTACGTGCCAAGTTACCAGCTCTGACGCACAACCTTCAATGAAGGTATGCCCATTCATGCATGTCTCCATGCAGAGGACGCTCTAGCTGAGAATCGAACCGGACTGCGTCTTACTATGAGGCGACAACGCTACCGCAGCACCACCACCGCTGGTTGCATGGATAAACTAACTAAACAGTAAAATATAACCATAAATTTTCAACAGGAGATTAAACTAAGAGACAGGTATAATTGTTAGCATTTCACAACTGACAATACCTGACAGATCGTACAAAGAAAGACTGTAAACATTTTACATATATAGCAGCGATATTCTTTTTTTTTTTTTTTTTTTTTTTTTTTTTTTTATAAGGACTGATTCTGTTGAGAGGTGGTTGATTAATTTTATATATTAGGTCTGTCAAAGACCTCCCAAACAAGTAATGATGGTAAACACAGTCATATGGTGGTTGGATTGCCAGCATCAATTCACTGCGGGGGGAAGGAAGGTCCAAGGCTGGAGGTTGTGGTACAAAAAGTTACCCATAGGATACACAGTTACCATCAACCAAGTCCAAATTTTTGTTCAATACAAATTGTACTAGAGAAACCAAGCTAATAGCATACAATAGAAAAACAGTAGGTAATGTCATCAGATATTATTTTGACAGCGACCCAGTTCATACACAAAGGGACTGCTACTGGTCGGTAGTCTTTCAGTGTGAGTGAACCTTCATCTTCATAGAGTAAATGATTATTCTGCAACACATCTGTGAACCATGCACAGAAAGCAGGAAGGAAACCTAACAGTTTAATAAGATAGGTGCTCTGCATCTGTGTTTAGCATCCTCTTTTGGTATGAATTACTACTCAATATCTGAGTTCTTTGGCTTCTGCTACATACCTACAATCAACTGCATTACTAGCTGAGTTAAGTACAAACTTGTAGTGTTAAAGATTGTACTGCATTTTATTTTTCTGTCTATTTAATTGTTTCATTGAATATTGTGGTCTGTGTCTCTCTGTAGTTATTTATTTTTCTATTTAATTGTTTCATAGAATACTGTGATCTCTCTCTCTCTCTGCAGTTAGTTTCTCACCCTCCCTGTTCTTGTTTTGGTATTAATATTGGTGGCTTTGGAATTGCTCGCCCCTCCTGTAAATTTGTGTTTGAACACTCCTCATGGGTCTTTTTCATTTGCTCCCACAACCGTGAGATCATATTTTGACTTCAGACACTCCTACCAGTCCCATCTTTTCAGCTCTACACCAGCTCTGTTCCAGTCTAGTGTCATTAGCTCATTCTACCTAATACAGAGAGAACATTTGTGAAGGGTAAGCCACTTAGGTCCTTAATTTTGAATTATCTTCTGTTTCTCCTTTCTCCATTTCCACTTTACAAAAAAAAAATTCTAAGCTTGTTTCCTGCCTTTCCTGTAACTAGTCTAGTCTAGTCCAGATACAGATTTGCTGAAAACAGGACTGTTTGTAAGCTTTTGAGCCCCCCAAGCCTTTCTGTGTTGGAGGGAAGCCTTCCTGCTTATCAGTGGGAGTGGTAAGCACTAGGTAGCCTATCTACCACAAGAGTGGTTTATGGCCCAGAAGTTGTAGTTTATTGGCCGTTTAGGCAGTTTTTTCATCTCTTTCAACCTTTTGGTTTAAATGCCCGTGTTTGCGCTTGTTTCCCATCTTTCCTGTAACTAGTCTAGTCCAGATTCAGATTTGCTGTATCCAGGACTGCTTGCAAGCTTCTGAGCCCCCAAAGCCTTTCTGTGTTGGAGGGAAGCCTTCTTGCTTATCAGTGGGAGTGGTAAGCACTAGGTAGCCTATCTACCACAAGAGTGGTTTCTATCCCAGAAATTGTAGTTTATTGGCCATTTGGGCAGTTTTTCCATCTCCTTCAACCTTCTGGTTTAAAAGTCCATGTTTCTGCTTGTTTCCCACATTTCCTGTAACTAGTCTAGTCCAGATACAGATTTGCTGTATCCAGGACTGTTTGTAAGCTTCTGAGCCCCCCAAGCCTTTCTGTGTTGGAGGGAAGCAGTCTAGGTTATCAGTGGGAGTGGTAAGCACTAGATAGCCTATCTACCACAAGAACTAGGTACAGATTCTTAGTTTTAGCACTTGAATTTGCTTATTCGTGATCAGCACTTGTTCAAGACTTGTTGTTAGCACTAAATAAGCTACAAATTACTACAGCACTCAACCTTCCTCTTTACCTAGAGGAAAACCATTTTTGTACTTACTTTCCTCACTTGGTTAGAGAAAAACAGCTCTTATACTCACTTTCCTCACTTGTCTAGAGGAAAGTAGTTTTTTATTCAGGCATGTCCAAGGATCAGCTCCCATTGTTCTCACCTGTCTATCTGATGAATCTGGGGATCTTGGGGCAATGTAGTAATTACCTCATGTACACAGACAACCCTCTCCTCCTACCACCCAACACCACAACCTGTGAGAGATGCACTTATCTACCCAAACTGGAGGTAAAGCTCTCTCCAACCAAGACTGAACTTGATAGTCAAGAGAAGAAGGTAAACCCTTGCACCATACCACACTCATCACATAGTCCCACTAAACCTACACCACCAAAATCCACACATAGAAACACAAAAACATTTGCAGAGGCTCTCAGTAATAATCTGTTCAAGTAACAGAGACCTCAAAGGCAGAAACACAAGCAACTGCCACCCCCCAACACAACCCAAATGACACATAGCCCACAGACTCAGTGTGCCAATAAACCACAGCCCATAAGGCAAAACAACATACCCAACACACTAGTCGTAGGTGACTCTATAGTCAGGCACACTGATATCCCACTCACCAGGCTTAACAAGGAGAAGGTGCCAGGATCCACCACATAACCCACACAGTCAGGTCACTCCACAACAAGTACAAATATGACTCTGTCATTGTCTGTGTTGGTGTGAATGACCTGAGATGTACCTCCCTGGACTACGTGAAAAGAGACATGGAAGAGCTCTCCGATCTTGTAGCCCAGGCAGGCATGACCCTAGCCCTGAGTAACATCCTGCCATCGCCCAGAATGATACCACAGCACAAGGACAAAATGATTGACTTCAACAATTGGCTAAGCTTCTGGTATCATTCTAAGGGGATCCAGTACCTGTCTGCCTGGGATGACACGGTAGACAGACCATGATGCTTTGCCAGAGATGGCCTGCACCTGTTGCCCCCATGGATTCCAGATACTGGCTAAGGGTCTTGCCGCCCCTATAGTGCCTTTTTTAGGCAAGGTTCAAATGACAAATTCACGACCGTAACAGGAATAGGCAAGCAAAAACATAGGGTGATGCTGCTCAATCCTAGAAGTCTAAATCTCAAAATGCACTCACTTGAGGCACTCCTTAAAATGGAGAACATCAAAATCTGTGCAGTGACTGAGATCTGGTTCAAGGCTCTAGAGTGCACCCCTGCATTACCAAGCTATAACTCATACCACACTTTTCGGCCATCTAACCTGGACCAGAACACCAAAGGCAGAGGTGTGTTCATATTCATTAAGGATATCCACCCCTCCAGGCTAGTTGCACAGCATAATGCATCCGAGGTTATCCAAGTGCAACTAACTCTGTGCAAAACTGCAATCCAAATTGTAGCTTGCTACAGATCCCCCACCATGCCCCAGGATTCCCACTCCTCTTTTCTTGATATACTGGAAAATATTAGGGTTCAACCAAACACCCTAATAATGGGCGATTTCAACTACCCCACCATTAACTGGGAAAACTACTTATGAACCAACTCCTTCACTCATCGCTTTTTGGAATTCATAAATTCCAATGCCCTGGATCAACTTATCCACAACCCCAACAGGAGCAACAATATCCTAGATCTAGTCATTACCAGCATGAGTGACTGGTGTTCCACACCTGAAGTAAACTCCTCGTTGGTCAGATCCGACCATAAACTAATCACCTTAGATAGCCGCATCCCACCCCCACCCACCATTAAGGAAACCACGGTAAAAAATTTCTTCCAAAACAACTTCATGCTTCTAAAGACAGAAGTGGCAAACTTCATGACACCCATGCAGATGGACAATACAGTTATGACTGCTGAATCCTACACAAATGCACTCCATAAGCACTTACACGAGTGCATGGATCATGCTATCCTAAACAGAACCAAGACGGTATCCTCCCAAAAAAAGGAAGCCAATCTGTTGGTCCCTGCCATAAACAAACTCTACAACAGAAGGAAGAAACTGTTGCAAAAGAGAGTAAAATCCCATGAGTGAAGGAGCTCCCTGGTCAGCCTCTGTAAGAAGCTGACGTCCCTTATAAGATCCTCCAAAGCTAGCTATGAAAATAAAATCACCACTGTTTCTAAGGGTAACCACAAAGCATTCTATAGCTATGTCAAGAATCTCAGTGGCAACACTCAGATCTGCTCTGAGTTACAGCACAACGGCATGAAAATTACAGAACCAACTGATATTGCCAACATCCTGGCAGATAGGTTCAGTGCTAAATTTACCTCCCTCTCACCCCCTAAAGGGCCCATATCTATACAGGAAGAATGCAGAGTCCCTGTAATCACATCTATGCAGGTAAAAGCTGCACTCTCTAAAACAAAAAACACCACATCCATGGAGACGTACCTCCCTGGACTACATGAAAAGAGACATGGAAGAGCTCTCAGATCATGTGGCCCAGGCAGGTATGACCCTAGCCCTGAGTAGCATCCTGCCTTCGCCCAGAATGATACCACAATATAAGGACAAAATGATTGACTTCAACAATTGGCTAAGCTTCTGGTGTCATTCAAAGGGGATCCAGTATCTGTCTGCCTGGGACGACATGATTGACAGACCACGATGCTTTGCCAGAGATGGTCTGCACTTGTCACCTCTGGGATGCAGGTTACTTGCTAAGGCTCTTGCCACCCCTATAGTGTCTTTTTTAGGCAAAGTTCAAAGGACAAAACCACCACCGTAACAGGTACAAGCATGCAAAATTTGAAGGTAATGCTACTCAATGCTAGAAGTCTAAACCTCAAAATGCACTCTCTCGAGGCACTCCTAAAAATGGAGAACATCGATATCTGTGCAGTAACTGAGACCTGGTTCAAGGCTCCAGAGAGCACCCCTGCAATACCAGGCTACAACTCTTACCACACTTTTCGGCCACCAAAGCAGGACCGAAACACTAAAGGTGGAGGAGTGTCAATATTCACCAAGGATATTCACACCACCAGGCTAGTTGCCCAACACAATGCGTCTGAAATTCTCCAGGTGCAATTCACACTAGGTAAGACTGCAATCCAAATTGTAGCTTGCTACAGATCCCCCACCATACCCCCAAGATTCTCACTACACCTTTCTACACATACTGGAAAATATTAAGATAGAACCAAACACCCTAATACTGGGTGATTTTAACTACCCTGCCATTAACTGTGAAAGCTACTCATGTACTAACACCTTTGCCCAACAGTTCTTGGAATTCATAAATTCCAATGCCCTGGATCAACTAATCCATAGTCCCACCAGGGGCTCCAATATCCTAGACCTGGTCATTACCAACATGGGAAATCGATGCTCCATACCTATGGTCACCCCCTCGTTAGTCATGTCTGACCATAAGATAATCACCCTTAACATCCACATCCCACCCCCACCCCCTAGTAAGGAAACCTCCATAAAAAACTTCTCCAAAGCCAACTTCATGCTACTCAAGTCAGAACTGACAAACTTCATGACATCCATGCAGACGGGAGCTGAAAGTTCAACTGCTGAATCCTACACTAAGGCACTGTACGAGCACATCCACTCATGCATAAATCGTGCCATTCCAAATAGAACCAAGATGCTCTCATCCAAAAAAAAGAAGCCAATCTGGTGGTCCCCTGCCATAAACAAATTTTACAACAAAAGGAAGAAACTGTTGCAGAAAAGAGGAAAATCCCAGGATGCAAAAAACTTCCTTACCAGCCTCAGTAAGAAGCTGAGATCCCTTCTAAAATCCTCCAAAGCTAGTTACGAAAATAAAATTGCCAAAGATTCCAAAGACAACAACAAGGCATTCTATAACTATGTCAAGAATCTAAATGGCAATGCTCAGATCTGCTCTGAGCTAAAACAAAATGGCATTAAATATACTGATCCCAAGGATATTGCCAATATCCTGGCAGATCGATTCAGTGCCAACTTCACCCCCTCTCACCCCCTAAATGGCCCATCTCAATACCGGAAGATTGCCAAATTCCAGTAATAACGGCCACACAGGTAAAAAATGCACTCTCCAAAGCTAAGAATACAGCATCCATGGGACCAGATGACATCCCGGGCTGTGTACTACATGAACTACAATATGAACTGGCACCTCACCTAAGTGTCATGTTTAATCATAGCCTCACCTCAGGTTTCGTGCCCACTGAGTGGCGCACAGCTGCAGTTATCCCACTCCACAAGGGGGGATCCACCTTGGATCCCGGAAACTACTGTCCCATCAGTCTGACAAGCCTTATCTGCAAGGCCATGGAGCGTATTATCATGGAACTTATAAACAAAGACATTGGCAACCTTCAAACACTGGACCCCACCCAGTTTGGGTTCGTGAAGGGCCGATCTTGTCTCCTGAACTTGATTGACTTCTTCGAATCAGTCTCCAGGGCCATGGACAAGGGTAAGGTGGTCCTCACAGCCTATCTAGACCTTGCCAAGGCCTTTGACACCATCCCCCACTCTGGAATCATAGATAAACTTACTAAGCTGGGCATTAATCCCTACGTCACCCAATGGGTTGCTAACTGGCTTACTGATAGAACCCACACTGTAAAAGTAGCAGACTCCAAATCCAGCTCCAGACAAGTGACAAGTGGAGTACCTCAGGGATCAGTCATGGGACCGCTCTTGTTTGGCATCTACTTCTCTGAAGTACAAGCCAACACTAAGGGACTCTGGATAACAAAGTTTGCAGATGACTGCAAACTGGGAGCCATTATTGAATCCCCAAATGATGTGGATACTCTACAAAAGGACCTTACAGAAACAGATGCTTGATGCCAGAGCCATGGGCTCAAGCTCAATGCCAAGAAATGTATAGTTATCCCTTTTGGGAAAAAACATGTATCCATGAATTACCATATAGGTGTCAGTACACTAAACTCCGAAAGTTTGATAAGAGACTTAGGGACACAGGTGGACAGTGGTCTCACCTTCGATAACCACATCACCACAACAGTCAGGAAATCCTTCTATGTGGCACACCTCATCACTAAGGGCTTTTCATCCAGATAAAAGGAGGTCATTGTTCCACTGTACTCATCCCTCATTAGACCCATTATAGAATACAATGCCCCGTTTGGTATGTACCTCTCAAGACATCTGCAACAACTGGAAAGGCCACAGAAATACCTCACTAAAAGAATCACAGGCCTAAAGCAGATGCCCTTCGCTGACCGCCTTAAAAAACTCCAGCTATACTCTGTCGCATATCGTCTACTCAGAGGCGATCTTTGCTTAACATACAAGGCCATGTCAAACCCAGAGCTGTTGGACATGCTACACTTAAAGAAATCCCAATCCCTCAGAGCCACACGCTCCAGGGATCTAAACCTTGTCATCACAATAAACAAAACATGCTGGAGGGATAGGTTCCTGACCCAGAGACTCCCCAGACTCTGGAATGGATTGCCCATATATGTCAAGCAGAGTGCCTCTTTGGCCCTCTTCAAAAGGAACCTTGACGATTGGATGGGAGAAAGGAAATTCACCCTGGGGATCACATCAGTTGCCCTGCTAGACAGGGGTCCAGGGAAGTAAATAGTGTGGGAAGAAATAGCCAGGGAATTGTTATGGCTAGGCTTGTATAGGCCCTAGGGCTGATAGCCTAGTACCAACTTATGAACCTATGAACCTATGAACCTATGAACATCCCAGGCTGCGTTTTACACAAACTTCAGAACGAACTGGCTCCCCACCTAAGCACCATGTTCAATCATAGTCCCAGGTCAGGCTTTGTGCCCACTGAATGGTGCACAGCAACAGTTATCCCACTCCACAAAGGGGGAGCCATCACTGATGCTGGGAACTATAGCCCTATTAGCCTGATGAGCCTGGTCTTGAAGACCATGGAAGTTATCATCATGGAACTCATAAACAAAGACATTGGTAACCTCCAAACTCTGAACCCCACCCAGTTTGAGTTTGTGAAAGGCAGATCATGCCTTCTGAACCTAATCGACTTCTTTGAGGCAGTCATCAAAGCCATAGATGAGGGGAAGGTGGTTCACACAGCCTATCTTGACCTCCCCAAGGCCTTCGACACCATCCCCCATTCTGGAATTATAGCTAAACTCACTAAACTAGGTATAAATCCCTACATCACAAGATGGGTTGCCAACTGGCTCATTGACAGAACCCACACTGTAAAAGTTGCAGACTCCAAATTTGACTTCAAACCAGTGACAAGTGGAGTACCACAGGGTTCAGTCCTGGGATCTCTCCTACTTGGTATCTACTTCTCTGAATTGCAGGCTAATACAGAAGGCCTCTGGCTAATGAAGTTCACAGATGACTGCAAACTAGGAGCCATAGTCAAGTCCCCAAATGATGTGGACATCCTACAGAAGGGCCTCACTGCGATAGATGCCTGGTGTCAGAGGCATGGTCTCAAGCTCAATGCCAAAAAGTGCAATGTCATCCCCTTTGGTAAAAACTCTGTACCCATGAACTACCACATAAACAGCAATCTACTTAACACTGAATGTGTGATAAGAGACCTTGGGACCCAGGTGGACAGTAGTCTCTCCTTTGATAATCACATCACCATAGTAGTCAGGAAATGCTTCTATGTGGCACACCGCATCACAAAACGTTCTCATCCAGAAAAAAAGAAGTCATTGTTCCCCTCTACTTGGCACTCATTAGACCCATTATAGAGTACAATGCCCCTTTTGGAATGTACCTCACAAGACATCTGCAGCAGCTGGAAAGGCCACAGAAGTACCTCACAAAGAGGATTACTGACCTCATACAGGTGCCCTACACTGACTGTCTCAAAAAACTCCAGCTTTACTCTGTAGCCTATCACCTACTCCGAGGAGATCTCTGCCTAACATATAAAGCTATGTTAAACCCAGAGCTGTTGGACATACTGCACCTAAAGAAATCCCAATCCCCCCTAGCTACATGCTCTAGGGACCTAAACCTTGTCACCACAATAAACAGGATATGCTAGAGGGATAGATTCCTGTCCCAGAGACTTCCTATACTCTGGAACAAGCTACCCATCTATGTCAGGCAAAGTTCCTCATTAGCACTCTTCACGAAAAATCTTGATGAGTGGATGGGAAATAAGAAATACACCCCAGGGATTACTTCTGTGGCTCTGCTCGACAGGGGCACATGAGATTATCTTTCTTGGGTGGCAAAACCCAGGGAACCTTGTTGGCTAGGCTTACTTGGGGCCTTGGGCCGATAGCCTAGTACGTACCTATGAACCTATGAACCTATGAAGTCATTATGATATGGATATATCAAGGGGCTATGGTCAAGCCATGAACATGTTAAGATTTCCTTTGTATGAAAAAGGTTGGGAATCACTGATAAACCCCTAAAGAAATAACTTAGTTCATCAAAAGTGGTATCAGTGGTAGCAGTAGTACATGGATATGTTTATAAACTGAGAGGGTTAAGCCATGTTGAATTCAATAAAGCAGTATAGTTCAACATCCTAGATGGGGCAGCCATGGTGGTGCAGCAGTTAGCTTTGCTGCCTCACAGCAAGAGGTTCTCTGGTTCAATCCTCAGCTGGGGTGCCTTCTATGTGGAGTCTGCATGTTCTCCCTGTCATTGCATGGGTTTCCTCCGGGTGCTCCGGTTTCCTCCCACATCTCAAAGACATGCTGTAGGTGGATTGGAGTGTGTGTGTACCTCCTGTGGAAGGTTGGGCACCAGGCTGGCAACTCGACATTGTAAAACTCCACTGCCAATCATGAGCGGACAGGTGATCCACTGTGGCGACCCCTAACAGGGAAAAGCCAAAATAAGAAGAAGAAGTTCAACATTGTAGATGCAGCCTGTAAAGGTTACACAAAAGTAGCATCAAAAGCAAAATATGCACTTAGCTTTGGAGTTGCAGACAGAGTTGGTGTGAAGTCCTGTGAATAAGCAACAGCAGTACTGAGTCTAGACCAAGTTAAAGAGCAGGGATAATCCAAGGGTGCTGAAAAAAGCAGAACCAATTGTTCGAAAAGATTTCCTCACAAAAATTTCATTTGATAGTGCTTTGTTACTTAAAAATGAAGAAGTGACTAAAAAAAATGATTGTTTTAAATTTGTTGCTGTAAAACACGTTTTTGAGGCTGAGTCTCTTTAGAGAGTGCTGCAATCTGGGTAGGAAGGTCAGAGTTAAAACAAAGTGTTTTTGGGCCTACCCAGGTCTGTAGAATCATGGGGATCATGGTATGGAGCAAATTAATGGTTCCCACATGGAACAAAATGTTTTGGGAGTCCAAAAAACTACTGTTTGGCTGTGGTAAGCGCTAACATGAATATTTAAGCTTTAAAATTGCTGGTTATGAGGTCAGAATACAACAGTTTGTGCTGTGTCTCCACAGCAGTTTAGAAAGCCTTCTTTCTGTCTCATCTAATCTCCAAAGGCATCTCCTCTGTATCCACAGAAGTCTTAATTCCATTTTACTTGTATCTCATCAGACCCATTAATGAATATTATATTCCTTCTGGCATGTATTTTCCCAAATATATCACTCAACTACAGAGACATCAGAGATTCCTAACTAAAAAGATCCGTGACCTTGAGAATCCTAGTTATCAAGGCAGAGTGGCAGTCCTCTCTGTTTGTTCAGTTTCTTATGAACTTCTCCTTTGTGATCTGTGTCTAGCCTTTTGAGCCACAAAAGATCCAATCCTCTTTAATCTCCTATTCCTTTGCAGAACAAATGGTTCTTCAAATACCTGTGCAAAGGAGCTAAACTTTCAGTATCAGGCAGATAAGACATGTTGGTGTGATATATTCGTATCCCAATACAGTCTCCACCTCTGGAACAAACTTCTATTACATGTCCAACAAGGTAGCACCCTTGCCTCCTTTAAAGTTAACCTAAATCATGGGAAGGACACTGGAGGAACTTTCAGATATGGGTCTTGGGTTAAGCTTGTAGTGGTCTGCAGAGTAATTGTGTAGTAGTTACCACTGTATCCATGCAACTATAAAGCCCTTACTACAGCCCAAGTGACACATGTTTGAATAGTAGCCTGGGGCTTGATGGCCTACCTCTGCAGATAGGGTGACAGCGGTTCCTTCGAAACTTCTGCCACTGTTCTAATGACAGAGCTCCCATCAAAGGCTTGTCATGATGCAATGAGCTGGTATAGTGGAAGATCTGGGTGTGACTAGCTGATGCCAGTGATGGTAGCCCTTGTTGGCACAAGTGGTGAGGCATGTGCATGCCTGACAGAGGTTCATAGGTAATATTTGTTATGACATAAATGCTCAATCATCACCACCAGAGGAAGGGATTAGGTCATAAAATAAAATAAAAAAAATCCTCTCATTGCTGTGCTGCCTGTGAGACCACAAAACACCTTCACTGTTCCCTGGATGGTGTCCCCCTCGGAGAGCTCAGAGCTTGTTCAAAAGGAAGCCACCTGTCAAAGGAGAAAAATAAAAAAGATTAAAAAATCCATGCTTTGTGCCTAGCACTCATCATGTGACAGAAGTGGTTTTAATTTGTTCTCAGGGAGTTTTAAAGGTGGAGAGTCAGCAGCTACCTCTGCGTCACCCATCCTGGTGGAAGGGAAGTTGTTTTACTTTGTCACTTGGTATGACATGTAGCAGGAGGACTGGGTGTCAACAACAACCAAAAGGTTCCACCACTCAGACAAAGCTGGAAAAAATAATAATGACTATAAAAACAAATAAGTATTCTGGCACCATGATAACCAGTGTTAAAAAAATTTAATAAAACAAAGCAAGTATATACTTTTACCACAATGGCTTCTTTGGGCAAAGAAACATAATAAGCAAAAAAACAATCCTTAAATACTTAAAACAATCAAGTAAAAACATGTGACCTTTAATTAATTCATCAACATTTAAAGAGGCATTCATTTAATTCTGTTTCTTAAATCTCTTAAAAACAGTTTAAGGGTAAAACTTTCATTGAGACCTGGAAATGTCTGTGCCCTGAAGCGGACTATCCATTTATTTTTCTGTTTATCAGTTTCATTTTTCAAATCTCTCATCTAATGTTTCCTCAAATAACCTGTAGAATAAAAAGTTAAAATAATGAGTATCATTTTTATATTTTATGTGTTTAAGTAATGCATTTGTGTCTGCCTTCCTATGTATTTCAGACAAATGACCACAGATAAGTTCCTTACGTCTCCTGTTCATTTTGCCTATGTAGAAGGCATCACATTGTTGTACAAGGCCATATAAACTATATTCTTAGTCTTACAGGTGCTATAGCATCTAATAAAGAAATTCTGTTTCATAACAGGATGTGCAATATCCTTATCTGTATAAATATTTACAATATTGGCAAACATTACACTTATACGTTCCTAACCGAGAACTATCAATTCTACTTATATATTGTACTTGCTTTTTATAACACAAACACTTTTTCAAATTACTCGATCTTTTATATGCAAAGCAAAGTTGTTCTACTGCTAGGTCCTTAAAGCATGGTATATGCTGAATCATAAACCAGTATTTCTTAATATGTTGCTTTATTTATAAGTATTCTTATCAAAAGTTAGTGCATATCTTAATTTTGAATTGCTGTTTTCCTTATCATTTACACTACCACCATCTAACACATCAACCCTTTCTGAAAATATAGGTCTTGCTAAATCATTCCTTTTACTTCATATGTCTCTCTCTATGGTAGTAAATACCTTCTCATTATAGCCTCTATATACAAAATCCTTAACCATATTATCCATCTGTATAGTCATAGTTGCGACCATTATATTTAATCTTGCTGTATGTGTCAACTGATTCTTCACTATATTTTTGAATATATTTGGGGGCTACATACTGGTTTTATGAAGATATGTATCCTTTTTAATATCTTTCTTAAAAAGGGTAGTTTCTGTAGTGTCTGTATGTCCCTTAAGTAACCTTATATCCAAAAATTCAATTTTGAGAAAATGCACTGTACTTTTAAATTTTAACAAATGGTGGTGGTGGTGCTGTGGTAGCGTTGTCGCCTCACAGTAAGACGCTGTCCGGTTTGATTCTCAGCTAGAGCGTCTTCTCCATGGAGACATGCGTGAATGGGCGTACCTTCGTTGAAGGTTGTGCATCAGGCCTGGCAAGCCGGTATGTAAAAATCAACTGCCAATCATTAGTGGACCGGAGTTCCGCTGTGGCGACCCCTAACCGGGAAAAGCTGAAAGACACAAACAAACAAACAAGTAGAAGTATTTAAATACAAAAGAAATTCTTCAAATAACAACAGTGAATATTTCCAAAAAAGGAACAAATCATCTACAAAATGTTTATAGAGTAACACGTTATTATAATATTTATTAGATGGCAATAATATAAACTGTAGTTCTCATTTATTCTTGACAATATTTGCATAAATATTTGCCATGGGAGTTCCCATGGACACTCCTTTTGATTGTTTGTAAAATTTGTCATGAAATAAAAATACATTGTTATATAATACAACTTCCAACAGATCACTAATCACATTGGTTTCAGTGACTGAATACACAGAATGTTGGGTTATAAAGTCTCAAACATTTTCTATGCCTACACCATTTGGTATAGAGGTAAAAAGTGTATCTACATCTAGAGTAACAAAATAGCAATCAATAATACTGTTGTTTGCCCAGTCATAAAATCATAAAAAAATGAGTAGTATCATTAATTATGGTAGTAGATAGGCTCAAAACAGACTTACGTTTATATTCAAGATGTTTAAAAATAGGATCCATTACCCAACCCCTAGCAGAAAGTATGGATCTGAATGATGGTTTCAGCAATGACTTGTATATTTTAGGTATCCCATACAGTATGGGTATTTTTGGTGTTGGTACATGCATGTAATCTAAAGTATCTAATGATATCTCCCAATTTGGGTGCATGTCATAGATGGTAGTATTCACATTTCTAATTATAATATGGACTTCCCTTCTATCTATAGATAAATAATCATCCAAACTTAGCATTTGTTACATTTTGGAGTCATAATACTCAGCATCTAAAATAACAACACCCCCACCTTTGTTTGCAGCTTTGATAACAATGTCAGTATTTGAAATTAACGATTTAATTGTTGCTTGTTGTTATACATATAGATTATAAAAGTTCTGTTTATGAGAACCCATTACCTGACAATAAATCTAATTTTCTACAGCTCTCATAGAACGTTTGTACTGGCTCTCTTATTACATACAGTAACTTGTGAATCATTGTGTCCAAATAACATTTTAAGATTTAAAGTTCTGGTAAACAACCTAAACTCCATTAAAATATCCGAGATATCTAACAAGCTAGCCAGTATAAAAGTCAGACCTCCAGTATAAAAGTCAGACCTCTATTCAAGAGGGCAAGTTCATGTTCGGATAACCTGTACTTAGATAAATTGAAGACTGTACCTTTCATTTCCTTGTCTGACTACTGGTTTGTGATCTCTGCTCTGACTGCCTCCTTTGACTCCGGCCTCAATTTTTGGTCATTTTTCTTTTCTTGAGCAGTAAAGGGTACAGTTCCATGCTTAGAGCTGGGAAATCTCAAGGGTCTAACACTGACATTAGGGCAGAGTCCACAACAGTGCATTTGGCAGGTATTTGGTTCTCCTGGGACAGAGGCAATATGTCACCAATGCTCCTATGCATATCAAAATGTCCCTCCTCCTCTCTAGGAGAGTGATCATCCTGATTGGACCAGGCAAAAACTCTGCCTAATTTAAAGTCCCAAAAGTCTCTTCTATGTTTCTATTTCTTTGTTTCAATAAGGAGGCTTTCAAAATCCGCTAATTTGTCCATAGTCTTAGCAAAAGAGGCAGAATGAGAATTCACCTCTATGTTAGCAATAAGCTCATTGGACATCAGTATGATATCAACTTTAAGTTGTACTGCTACAGGTTCAAAATATTTATTCATGAGTTAAATGTACTGGATTGAAGAAAAATATAAATTAATCACCTGGCACTGATGCAGTAGCTGAGGATATTTCTCTC
This sequence comes from Protopterus annectens, assembly GCF_019279795.1. NCBI lineage: Eukaryota > Metazoa > Chordata > Ceratodontiformes > Protopteridae > Protopterus > Protopterus annectens. The sequence continues at coordinate 805,984,481 of NC_056748.1, read as the reverse complement.
TACAGGTAGTCATTCTCAGAATCCTCAGCCCTTTGAAGCAATCTTATTTTTAATATAGATGTCAAAAGATAAACGTTACAATTGTAGATTTTTAAATTGCTGCATTTTATCTTCAAAATTATGCAGTTTTTCTATGCAGGTAGCAGTGACTGATTGCATACCCATAATGGAACTCATGCTATCTTCAGAAGCTCCTTCATTCACTCCTTGTGTTAGAGGATTTAGTCTGACATCCAGAAGCACTCGTATATCAATTATAGCACATTTTGTTGAATAGTGCTAGTAGAGGGGATAGACTTATACTGGTATATCATGTTCATGGGCAAACTAAATATGTAAAAAAAAACAACCAGAAAGTTGCAACACTCAGATAAAGCCACAAAAACAGATAAGAAGTATTCCGGCACCACAGTAACTAGTATTAAAAATTTTAATAAAACAATGAAGTATATACTTTCACCACAATGGCTTCTTCAGGCAAAATAACCATAATAAGCAAAAAAAAAAAATCCTTTCTATAACTTTTCTTTGCGTGTAAAAAAATCAAGTAATTTGAAAAATCTTTTGTGATATAAAGAGCAAGAACGAGATATATAAGTAGAATTGATAGTTCTAAGTTAGGAACTTATAAGTGTAACGGTTGCCAATATTGTAAAAATGTTTACACAGATACGTATATTGTACATCCTGTTAAGAAACAGAATTTCTTTATTAAGTGCTATAGCACCTGTAAGACTAAGAATACAGTTTATATGACCTTGTGTAACAATGTGATGTATTCTACATAGGAAAAACAAACAGGAGACTTAAGGAATGTTATCTGTGATCATTTGTCTGAAATACGTAGGAAGGTAGACATAAATGCATTATTTAAACACATAAAAAATAAAAATGATACTCATTATTTTAAATTTTTATTTACCAGGTTACTAGAGAAAATATTAAAGAGGGAGATTTGAAAAATGAAACTGATAAACAGGAAAATAAATGAGCAGTCCACTTCAGGGCACAGACATTTCCAGGTCTTAATGAAAGTTTTACCATTAAACCAGTTTTAAAAGATTTAAAAATAGAATTAAATGAATGACTATTTAAATGTTGATTAATTAAAGGTCACCTGTTTTTTACTTGTTTTAAGTATTTAATGCTTGTTTTTTGCTTATTATGGTTGTTTTGCCTGAAGAAGCCATTGTGGTGAAAGTATATACTTGCTTTGTTTTATTAAAATGTTTTAATACTGGTTATTGCAGTGTCGGAATACTTCTTATTTGTTTTTATAGGACCGGGTGTTAAACACATGGAGTATGACCCTTGAACCTGTAGAGTATAAGCCTGTTAAGAGCATGTTGCCTGATGGGATACGCAGTTATGCAGGCCTCAGGGAATAGCATGCATTTAGAGGCATTCTTGCTTCCCACAGTCAGGCAGCTGTTGTGGAGCGTGTAGGATCTGCTGTGGGAGTTAGGAGCACCAGGACAGACAAATGAGCAGGTCTGCCTGACAAGTTGACTAGCCCACTCCCTACTACCTGACCTTTTTCTCTCAGGAAGGCTAGACTTGCAATATCAACCATGGGCTATATGTCTCCCACCTGAAGGAAGTGATTCCTGCATGAATGGGAAAGCTAATGTGTTCATTCAAAAGGGAATTAGTGGATGTTGCCTAGACAGGGAGCCCAGTGTGATCCAGGATGGCAGGAATTTGGTGGTATAACCCTAGGGGCCTAGTCCCAGTCTCTCATGAGGTATAGATGGACCAGTTATGTAAATACAGAGGAGCCACTGGACTGGTCAAGTGGACAAAAATAAAAAAAATGAAATTGGTTCCTATTTCCCATCCCTGAGATGAAATAATAGGTCTCATGGGAAGCCAAATCGGATCCTTCTGGATATTAGGGAGTCCATATTAAACAGGAATTCTTGCATGTTACCCTGTCACATTTAGTCACATTTCAAACATAGTATTGTTCACTCTGTCTGCAATTTCAAGAATCAAAGCATTTGTGACTGGTGAGTACACTCCAACATCTATTAATAATCCAAGACTACTCTCATCAACAGGACCAACAGGAATATAAACAATGTGTTCATAAGTCTCATATAATCCAAACCCAGGTTTAAAAATCAAATTTTGCTATTGCTATTTGTTTATCAGATCTGAACAAGTATTGACATATGTTGGGAACTTAAGGATTCTAAGTTATCTTTTGACAACTTCCATCTGTAGATACATGCAAAAACTATTGCAGCCTCTTAAAACTAGAATTTGCTTTTGTTTTAACTGCTGTATTTTTAGCTTCAAATCCAATGTGTCAACAGTCTCATTAACAACAATTAAAGTACCTTGGGTCTATGACTCTCGTATTGTTCATGGATTCTGCTCCACTGTTAGCAGGTTTTGTAAACAATTATCAGCAGTACCTGTACATTTTGTTTCTCTGTGAAATAAAGAGGATGAAGGCATGTATTTACCATCTCTTTCAGTCAGAGCATCCATGATGACAAATCCATAAATGGGTGAATATAACAGAACGATACCACTGCCAATAGACTTGACTAGAGTTACATTAAAATTATATTAAATGATGGTGACAGCAATCATGGGGCAACTTTATTATTGAGTTTCAGCTAGACCATTCACCTATGGAAATCTCACCTGCTGTCTTCTGTGGTGGCAAGCTCTGCCTACCACGTTTATGAAGGAAGTTCATGACTGACTTCTGACTGTAAGGGCAAGATTATTTCATAATCATAAACAGTGTTGTATAATGTGCCTTAATGTATCTATTATGTTTTATCTATTTTTATTATTATTATTATTTATTTATTTATTTTTTGCTATCCTTGCCACTTGCTATTTATTGATCATCAGTCCCTGTGTGGCCAGTTGATCCATTCATTACACATCAGTAGGGCAATGGTGTATTATGATGGGCTATCACTCAAACATCCATCTTTGGTGATTTACATTTTTATGATTTTCTCCCCCATCCCAGCATGCACCTGGCAAGGCTTCAATAGGGATGGTCAATAGGCTGGTGGTAAAGAACTTCTTACTTCTGCAAGGGCGTTTCCTCTAAACAGTCCTGACCCTTCCTATAAGGCAAAAGAGGAGAGCACCTTCTTTTCCTGCAGTAAGTTAACATCCTCCATTTTGCCGCCAACTGCATTTTGCCACCAACCTTTCTACCTCCCCTTAAGAGGGGTGGGTGGGTTATGCCCCTTCTCTCCCTGCCTGGCTTCTCTAGTGCCAGACTGTTACTTGAACCCTGGTCACGTGGGTCACAGTAAGAGTTTTATCTCTCTGTGACACCAAGCCAGGCTATGTTTTTTATGTTATTAATATTTATGTTTTATTAATTATTTTCCATGTCCTGTTGTTAGCTCCTTCAGTAGTGTGCAGAGCAGACATTGCATTATACAGCAAATAGAGACCCCCTTTAAACAACCTACAAGAAACAATAAAATGGGAATTCCTAAAGTCTTTCTGAATAGTTTTCCAACCCTTTGATTTTTCTAGAATGAAATTGTACCTTTTCTCTTTCAAGTTTTCTCAGGTGGCTTGTTTAAAAGGCTACAAAATAATATTGCATTTATTAATGGAACAAATAAGTGAGGAATGAAGTGTTACAGTGCTTTCCTGGCAAGAAATATCTTTTATAATTAGATGAACTTGGACTATGGAATATTTAAACTGATGTCTACCATTGTCCCTAGATCTTTAATGATCATCAGTGGGATTCAATAAACTTCGTAAAGGCTTTGCGCAAAGCCTACATGGCGTTTATGTGTTTTCATGGTGAGCACCAGCACTAATTATCGTGCACTGTGTTTAAACATATATAAGTGTGGTTTTATGGCTTGCAACAGTGTTGCTGGCCAGGGAACCATATATAGCAAAATGGATAGCAGCAGACATGTAAACCTTTTTACCTATGGGCAAACTAGGTCCGCAGGATTGTGCGTTATGTCACAATGATTACCAGGGCTAATAATACAGCAATGTATATGGTCCAAGCACATTATTGGACATGTATACAGTGCAGAGTATTGTGGAATCCAATTTCAGGCATTCTGAAGAAAAGTTGTGTAAATGATCCGTAATGGTACATGGACTGCCATTTATAATAAACAGACAGGGGAAGTGTACGTATTAAATAGGGGCATACAGATGATTTGTAGGAACAAACACAGGGAAAAAGGACAGGTGAAGCATCATAATGTACAACCGATGAGGTCATGTAAATGGAAGACAGTTGTAGCAGGAACATAATCACATATCAACATGGCACAATACAGACTGCACTGTAATCTCAAGCAAGTGCACACACACACACACACACACACACACACACACGCACATATACATGCACACACACACGCACACACACACACACACACACACACACACACACACACACACACACACACACACACACACACACACACACACCAGTTGACTGCAGTGAGAACAGAACCCCTATCTAATTACACCAACTAGAGAACTCAATACTTTACACAAGCACCTTGGCAGATGTCTGACTTTTACAAGGCTGCAGGACAATTTCTAGTGGACGACATCAGCAATGGATGTTGGAGAGAAGATATTAGGAGGCCTGCATGAAATGGATAGCTAGCCATATCCAACTGTCAGGATATTCAAGCTTTGCGTATTACCAGATTGATGTGTATGCAATGTGTAGTATTTGGTGGTTGTGTTTCCAATATGCAGGTATACTTTAAGAGATGGCTTTACCAACTGTATGCAAACAGGTGTCTGCATTACTACAAGTATTGGAAAATCTATACATGTATTGTCATTATAAAGAAGTGCATGGTATATGACAGTTTATTTCTGTAATGTAGTTGGTAAATTTGTGATGGTCTACTTCAGTAGACTGAACATTCACTTACCTGACTTTCATATTGCTGAGACAAAAATGCCGGCAACCGCATAACACCGACATCGGGAACACTGCCTTTCCATTCCAGGTAAGTAACCGCTTGGCCATCATGTTGAATTTTGCCCCTTACTCCCATGGTAGTGTGATCTCGGAGTTGGTATATTTAGTTAGAGGGGATGTTGGGGGGTGCAGCCCCCCACATAGAGAGGTGTGGGGGGCACTGGTTTACTTTCCTTCGGTTTTACTTTTTTTTTCTGGATGGCCATGTGGTTACTTACCGGGAGTGGGAAGTCGGTGTTCTGGGACATCGGTGTTATGTTGTTGCCAGCCTTTTTGTATTAGCAGTATGAAAGTCGGGAAAGTGAATGTTTGGTCTACTGAAGTAGACCCATTTGTGAACAAGTACTGAGTGACCAAGGGAGGTAACAGATGGTTGCATTGCACATATGTGTTATTTTGTTTGTGTTTTCACATGCAATTTCATGGCATGAAGACTAAATGGACAGTAAACAAAAGCAATACATGCAATTGTCCACTTTGCATAGCGTACTGATGAGTAGTGGGTTTGCGTGATGGATGTCAAAGTGTTTGAGCATGCGAGGTACACATTTCTACTGCTTTCCATGTTTGTGTGTAGTTAAGTGGTGTGCATATGTGATCCTCATTGCTACCTTTATGAGAGTTCTCAATACTGAAGTGTATGAAACACACCTGCTGCTTATCAGACTCTGTGAAAGCAGATGCAAATGGACTGACACATTTCATTTGTAGACCAAATGATATAGGGTTCATATCCAGGTGTATGTAATACTTTTAAATAAGTAGTTATACTATGATGAAATAATTCTTTATACTACATTCACTGTCTGTTAGTATGTGTTAATGTAGCACAGCATGTTTAAGTGACATTACATGGACATAACCAAACCACTGAAGAGCCATTCACCATCGACTGGCATTGCTGTGTGATGCCAAACTCTGCACAAGCATAAAGGTGAAAAAGTTAAGGGCTGCATTATTTTTTTTTTGTTGCTTATGTGTGTTATTCTATTTTCTGACCAGATTATAGGTGTTAAAATGTGGTAGATAGAAAAGTGGTGAAATGGGGGGAAAGCAGGGGAAGAACAAAGGGGAAGCAATACAGGAATGTGCAAGAGGGAGGTAGGAAAGAACCATAGCTATCCATTTCTTCAATAGTGTAAAATTAAAATATGTACAGAATATTAGCTGAACTGGACTGTCACCTCTACAAAGTGGGGTGACAACAATGCAGTCATGTTGTATAGCCAATTGGATCAAATCAAGTGTGTCAATAACACCCATGTGTGAAATGGAGAGCTATGTATGTGACAATATTTTTTTGTGGGACAGGTGCCCATTTTTTTTTATTTAAGTAAGAGAGGAATGCTGGATAAAGGATGTTGGTATTTCTGAGTCAGATAATTTGGGTAGGTGAGGAAGCAAAGACAAACAGGACAAACAAAATGAGACACAGGGATGGTGAGGGACACAAAAGGTTGGAGGACACCACAAGTGGAATGAGGGAGGGGAAAATACAACCCCAAGCCCATCAAACATGGAGATAGTGAGAATCTAGTCCTCACCCACAGGACTGTCATCACCATCCCCTTACTCAGCTGGCTGCTGGACTGCTTGATATCTCCTCCTCCTAAGGATAATGAGGGAGAGCAGCCTATCAATCCAGCGTAGGTACCCCCGTAGTACTGTGCATAACCATACACACCAACCCTGGCATCTCCTGGTGGGTGAAGAAATCCCTACCTCTGCCAGTACTCTTAGAGGGTACCACAGCACCAGCTGCTGAGATAGTGTTACCTATGGGTGCATGTATTGCAGGTGCTACAGATGAGTACTGCCATGTTGGGTCCAAGATGTGCTGAGTGTCAGTTCCAGAAATGGTGAAGTGGGGGAAGACTGAGCCACTGGGGTTAGCCTACCTCCCTGTGCTGTGAAGCATTTAGTGATTTGGTAGAGATGGATGACATAGAGACATTCTGATGACACATAATAGAAAATAAAAAAAAGAGATAAGGGTTGGGGTGAGAGAAAAAAAAGAGATAAAATTAGTACCATCATATGCAACATAGAATGAATTATCATAATAACACAACTATTTTAACTGACGTTTTACATTTAAGTATGCTTCCTAACAACTACAAACTATAATTACAGGTTGTTCAAAGTAATCCTTGCAATATGCAGATATTGCACATATGCTTGGTCCAATAATGTAGATTAAAGTTAGCAGGCCATATATGTGTATAGAGTTTAATTTCTGTAATAATATTAAAGGATTGCACTATTTTATTATTGTTACTCATGGTATTTGAACCTGCAAAGTCCAACTACAGTCCTACACTTGACCCCTAAAGTTGGTTTGTGCTATAGACTGATGCATGCATACTTGCTTTTACAGTTAGGATATGCATGCTTACTTTGCTACTACTGTATAGAAAAGAAAAATGTTTTTTAAATTTTTAAGGCTACAATAATACTTCTCTTGTGCTGCATACATACCACTTGCTTGCCTCAGTCTCTCTAGACACTCAGCATGGGCTTGCCTATTCACATCTATTTCAGAATTAGCTGTGAAAAGATAAGAAAAGAAAGGAACAGAAGAGCATTATGTATACTAATGCTGCCTACATTTTACTTTCTTTGTATTATAAATTCTCTTTATTAGCACACTTACACAACTGTGGGATGTTCCTAGTTCAGAACTCATCCAAGCACTGGTTGATTGTATCTCTCTTGCTCCTTTTTAGGTCATTAAAGTGGTACCTACACTGTTCTTCAGTGCATGGGATACCAGTCACACTGGATACAGCTTTGGCCAGACAATTCCAAGCCTCAGACTTCTACTGGGAGCCGGTATAGCCCAGCTGCAAACGTGTTTGGCTGTGGCACTTTACCAGGGGTCCAGTAAAGATTCTGAACTCCCCAACACACCACCTCTGCTCCCTAAATTGGACACCTTCCCCTCTAACATCAGACATGTCTACCCCGAAAGCAGTGCAATAGCAAGTAATGATTTCCTGCCAATTCCTGTTATCACGTTTACTGTTAGTGTGAAACTCAAGCAACGATGCCAACTGCTTTTTCACAATGTTAAGAGGAGAGAATTAGTGCTAAACAGAGAGGAAGACAGTTTTGGAAATTGGGAGGTTAATCTGATATTAGACAGTTTGAGAGGTGTGTGCTGCTGTAACTGTTAGGTGATTTAACTTTGCAGACATGCACTGGGTGCATAAATTTCATGACTTGACACATATCTGGTTTGGCTTTATACACTGAAAAAATTGATTTTTTACAGTGTGGGATTCAAACCTATGCATATGGGACAAAACATTCTCCTCCACAGCAGTGGTTTTCCATCTTTGCTACAGAAGAAGTGCTTCACAGACATAGTCATGAATTATTTATAAATTCAGATGACAGATTGAGGTGTTAACCATGTATGTGTATGACCTGACAAGGTCCTTGTACATACATTCATTTGTGTATGTGTCTTAAGTATGAAGGCCGTCCAAGTCCAGACAGCAGCATTATACTTATAGAAACATAGTAGACAGTATGCCCTCAGTCATACACCTGAATCTTCACAACAAAGTAAGAGTGTCTTGTCCCTCATACATATAATTCATATCAGCTCCATGGCTATGCATAGTTATTGTTATTTATAATTCTGTATAAATTGTTATAAGTGATATTTAATATAATGTGAAGTGCAACAACAGCAAAAATGTCTGGAATTTCATGTATTAGAACCCAGGACCATGTGTATGGCAGACCTACACTTAACACTTGTTGCCATAGGAATACTCAAAATAGCACTTGGATATGTTCCTGTTCATTACATTCATTACTATACATGGAATGTCACAACAGTAAAAATATGTTGCACTTCCTGTATTAGAATTGAGGAGCATCTGTATTACCACCTTACACTTACACCTGCTTCATCAGGAATAGTTAAATAACACTTGAATATTTCCGTATTCATTTTTAACATTTGTGTGTTAACCACTATGCAACACTGCTTAGCATGTTTGCATGGTGCCCAGCACACAGTTGATACAATGCATCTGTTTTGAAATTGTTGACTCTCTCCTTCCTCTCTGCAGGTGTTTGATGGCTGCATGTGTTGGGGAAGATTGCTAACAAGTGTGCAAAGTCACTTAGTGGAGTTGCGAGGTGGAAAGCAAAAACTGCAACACTGTATCCTTTTTGACATTTCGAATGTCTATGCCCAATCTGCAGGTGTTCTGTCTGCTTCCTGTGTGGGACATTAGTCCAGGGTTGTGCACTGCTAAGAGTCATGCATACAAGACAAGCAAAGCTAAACTCATTTTAGCCTTGTGAGCAGTATTTATTAGGTTTCACCATTAAAAGAAAAAGGTGGGACTTGAACCATGCTCTACAGATAGTATATGCTGTATGGATCAATGTATTTAGCAGATGTGCTACACGCACAGGTGATTCACAGGTGTAGCAGATGTATTAGTTATCAAAGGGGTACATGGCATGACATTTATTGTGTGTCTCTGTTTCCCCTGTTTGCACTAAGCCATGTACTGCACAAATACTGGCATTAAAAAAAGGAAAATCATGAGAAAGGAAGAAAAAAACTACTAAATAAACAACACTACAAAATGTATGTTGGTACACATTAAATATTTTTAGACAGGTCTGGATTTGAACTCTCACTCCAATGAACCTTCAAAACACAGTAAGGGTGTCTTATCCCTCTTTGCCACAGAAATGGCTTTGCAGCAGGGAATGAAATTCATTCTGCATACAAGTAACTGGAACATCATCCACAGTATTAACAGAACATATGACAGTTGTGCACTACTGAGCTGTTTGTACATGTATTAATTTCAGACATAGTGCACACACAATCATTTATGAATATTGTTTGCAGAAATGCAGCTCTGTCTTCTCTCTCTCTCTCTCTCTGTGTTTGTTGCTCATTCTTCTTCTATCTGACTAGTAATCTGAGACATGTAGCCTGTAAGGTATTCTGTATCATTGTCCTTACAATGTGTGAGGATATTAAATGGCAATAATATACAGTTGTCAAGAAATGCAGGGGAGGTTGGATCTTACTCAACAGAAACTGTAAAATGTATGCCGCTTACTTACATTTAAAACCTTAATAAAATTACTTCTACACTTTGTAAGTCTAATGTGGCTAACACACACTGGAGGTAAGGGAGTCTGAATTGCAGTTATGGTTTCCTTCTCCTTACCAATAATCATTCACTGTTGCAATCCATTAGCAACAAACACTGAGGAAGTGCCTGCATTATCTTTACATGTACTACACACAGACAAGAATTTGGTATTTAGCAATTCTAATCAGTTCACACCTCATTTGCATACTCACCATGCTCACAGCCCTGAATCTACACTATATAAAGGGAACCATGTTGCGATGGATCCTGAATGTGAGGAGATTTGTTTATATAGATAACACAGAAAAAGACTATTACTTTGGATTTATCTACACAGAAGACTACTGCTCTTGATAAGGTATGATTGCATTTTTATATACTGGATATGTGCACGTCACTAAGAAAAATATTTATATATTAGCAAATGTTACTTTTATCTGTATGCACTTCCATAGAAGTCTGATGCTCAGGGTACATAGCTGACTTAGTGCTTAGTATACCTGTGTTTATGACGTTGTTTTGCTAATTGTACTGTTTACATATTTTGGTCTTACAAAGTTAAGACAGCTGATAGAATCAAAACAGTTTTTGCATGAGTATTTTTAAGACTTTTTTGGGTTTATGAAGTCTGAAACTGAAACATGTCTCATTAATTTCTGACTTCTTTCTTTAATGATTTGCCAGTAAAAAAGTATGAGGCCAAACTGTGGACATTTGATGGCCATCAATACTTTTGAGAGGTACGAATGTGTGAATCTTTGATGCTTGAGGTCTGTTACTTGATAGAGGACACATGTATTCACATAAGTCTCAGCTGTCACACATTAAAGTTATTGCTGTACAAATCACCCACCTTTTAGCTACTTAAATTACCAAGTAACAACATGCAAGGATATGCCATTCATTTGTATTATTGCACAATTTTGTTTTAATACTCCAGGTTCAACACTTACCTTGTAAATCTTGGAGTTGCTACAGTTGTAGTTCAGGGCTTAGTTTGTCTGATGCTAGGAGCAGACAGACATTATATGGGTAGTTAAACACTGTGAGCATTGCCTGGCATCAATGTTATTATATGTATGAGCATAGGATGAAGGTTGTAGCCCCTTAGGTTGTGAGTGATCATGCTATGAGTTGTCTCTGAGCCAATGCAAGGCCATATTGAGCATGCCTACACCTGCTTACACCCACAGCAGCTGCTGGTTTCCCCTTTGACTCCTCATCTGGGTGTGGCTGTGGTGACCTTGCCATTGGTGGTGGGATGTGTGCCTCTTCCCCTTGTTGATCCTGCTGAAGCTGTTTTCTCAGGATGATGTTGTGAAGCATGGCACAGACAGTGAAGATTTCAGTACATGTACAGGGATTGTACTGCACGCCTCTGTCAAATGTATCTAGGCACTGGAACTGCAAGTTCAGTAGCCCAAACACATGCTGTATGATATTTCTGGTTTGAGCATGTGCCTCATTATTGTGTTCTTCAGTGTATGCATGTGCATTTCTGATGGGTGTCATCGGCCACAGTTCCAGTGCATAACCTGCATCCCCCATTAAATGACCCTGTGGGATATCACCCCTAGTGAACATCTGATACAGTTGTAAGGTGTACCAGATATGTGAGTCGTGGTAACTGCCTGGGTTGCCAGCACACACATTCAAGATGATTCCCTTAGCATTCACATGACTTGGCAGTTAATAGAGTGGAAGCCCTTTCTATCTTTTCTTATATTCACTGTATTACATTTTGTATTTTGTAATTTTTGGAGCTTTTCTTCCCAGGTCTCCACTGAAAACAGGTTTCTTTCCCCAGCTGGACACTACAATCAAAAGTAAATAAATAAATAAATAAATATTTATGTAGACCCTTCCCTGTTCCCTGGGTGGTGCCTTGATTTCCATATGTCTACAATCTATGGCACCCAGTCATTCAGGGTAGTGTGCTGCAGGGTAGAACTCCTGCATATCTGTGGCCCTCCTATCCTCAGGAGTACATGGTAAATATACATGGTCACAGGCATGTTGAAGCATAGCATTCTGGAATTGATGAAGGATCCTGGATGCTGATGGCTGTGACACACCCAGCATGCCCCGGTTGGTCTCTGAAATGTTTCTGTAGCTAAAAGTCTAAGTGTTACACTGGTATTGGTTCCCTTTGGTTTGTCCTGGTTTTGAGTTGAGGTTCCAGAGTTGCTGTAGTGTGTCTCTATCCACCCTGTAGTGCTCTATAATTTCCACCTCATGTAGAGTGTGATGTTACCCAAGGTCTGAAAACTCTTGTCCTTGGCTGTGATCTACTATCAGCAGCAGCAGCATAGATTTCAGCCTGTTGCACATACACATGAATTAAAGCAACAGCAGCCCCTGACATTCTTTTTGTGTAGACTCCTTTCAGTGGCTGTATTCCAATAGGTTTTGGAATTCTCAGGTAAAACCAGCACCAAGTCTACACAGTTGCTTTATAGCCTGTTGAATAGCTCCTCTATCTTGGATTGTTTGATTAGCATACAATTTAGCTGCTTATGCTGTATGTTTACCATGTTTGCAGTGCTCTGCACACTGTGTACTACTGTGTAGAGTTTAATGAATGTGCCTTCATATCTTTTTTATACATTTGACCATTTATCATGTAATAATAAGTTATCTCCTATTCGTCAAGCCATGTGATGCTACATTTGTTGTTAAGAATAGTCCAAATTAAAATGGTCTCAGTATAAAGCACCACTGTTAACCCCTGTCAGGACAAATAGTTAAATCGCCCTGTGCTAAAAAAATACCAAACTCACACTTTGACTTCTAACTCCAGGACAGAATAACTGAAAAAAATGTAAAAAATCAAAGGACCATAATTTAAAACATGACTTTTATTTCCACATAAAAATGACTAACACCTCTGCTAGGAGCTTTCAAGATTAGTAAACCACTATAAGAAACACCAAACTTATAAGGCCTAAACAGAAAAAAAAATCCAGCCAGTCAAAGAGCAGCAAACATTCAGTAAATCAGAACATTAAAAACATCTGTAACTGTTACTAGATGGAGAAGAATAAAAATATAAACTGTAAGTATAAAAACAATGAGTTAATATAGGCAGTACTTTTATAACGCATATTTCATGTAGGCTCATCACCTAGTTTTGCATTTAGGAAATGTAGGAATCTGAAAAACAGCCCTGTTATAAAGACATACAAAGGTATTTTAAGACTGCTATAATTAAAACTAAAAATACTATGCCTTGCTATGACTGCCAGTTTTGTTCCAATATAAATAAGAACAATGTTTTTTTACACCTTAATACAAGTAAGGCATTTTATTTATATATGCTTTTCACTTGTAAAACTAAGACTGTGATTTACTTAGCCACCTGTGAAAAATGTATTTCATTTTATGTTGGAAAACTAACAGGATGTTAAAAGAAAAGATAGCCAACACCTATCCGACATACACAGGGAGGTGGAGAGTAATACCTTAGCTAAACATATCATAAGTTCAGATAAAATGCACAGTTTTACATTTAGGGTTATAAAAAACATTGAAAGAAGTATTACAGGTGGGGATTATTATGTTGAATACTGAGAGTACTGAATATAGATGGATTAATAACTTTCAAGTAGATGTGCCCCTGGGCTGAATGATACGTTGAGTTTAACACCTGTTCTCAAGAGAAGGTCTCTTTTTCCATGAAACAAGCACGCAATTGTTTATTTTAATTATTTTATTGTTGCTGCACTTCTATTGATTTAAATTTGTCCATGTGGTGTAGATATGAAATTGTGTTTTAGTATGATATTTTAGCATTGAAGAAGAGTTTTATCTTGAAGGCTTTGCTATTAAACTTATTTTTACATCACTTTGTGAGTTACTTTCACTTTTTATTATTGGATTGTCACTATCTGGAAAATAACAGTCTGATCCTTTTTTGTTCATAGGTCATCTCCTGGACTAAATTTTACCAAAATCTAACATTAACCTGCCTCATTTTAAATGCTTTTCATAGACAGTTCTATATCTCTCAATTGTACAGATTTTTGAAGAATGTCCAGATTTTGGCTTCATATTTTTGGTTTGTTTTTTATAAAATTGTGGTTTCCTGACAAATTAGTGGTAAATCATTAAAGACTGAAATTAGAAAATAATGACAGACATTTTAGTTTCAGACTTCTCAGATCACTCCTCAGATATATTTTTAACTATTTTTCCTTTCAATCTCCTTCACCAGTCTCCATGGAACTTTTAATGATCTATGATCTGAGAAAAGGCAGTAATCATATTATCTTCTCATATACAATTCTCCGTCTCATTGCCATAAATGAAAATACTTGCAGTATCCATTTTCCCCTTTAAAATATGTAACCCCCTTCCAAATTTACACATTCTATTTTTGTCTCCTGTTATATTTTTCTCCCAGAACTAACACCTACATCATCCACTTTTTTCCTTTCTGTTTTTCATCCTAGTAAATTACAATTGAAATCACTTGCCCAGATCACTACAATGTAAAAGTGGACTTGTTGCAGCAAATCGCTATTATCATATAGACTAATAGATACACAGCACACAATAACTGTATAACTTTCACTGCCCCCATTCCAATCTCCAGTCACAGTGCTTTCCCTAGACATACCTCAGAATATTAAACACTTCGGAATACTTCTCAGGCTTTAAAAATGTCCTTCTCAAATGCTTTCTTTCTCTCCAAAAGTCCAAATGACCATCCTGACAAAAAAACTCCTCTGCTTTCTGCCTTTCTTATTCCCCAACAAATCTAGTATCCTAGATCAACAAATATTAACCTGTTTCTGTCTCATTAATTTGAATCTCCTAGTAAATTACTTAATACTGCTGTCATTCATTAGTATGAATCAATCTTAGAAAACTTTTTACCCCTTTCCCTCTTATAGATCTTTATCATCTTTCCAATAGCATTTTTGACTTTATTACCTCATGATGACTTATTACTGTGGTGGTGGTGCTGCGGTAGCGTTGTCGCCTCACAGTTAGAAGTTGCACGTTCGATTCTCAGTTAAAGCGTCTTCTCTGTGTCGACATGCATGAATGGGCGTTCGTTCGTTAAAGGTTGTGCGTTAGGCCCGGCAAGCCAGCATGTAAAAATCTACTGCCAATCATTAGCGGACCAGAGTTCCGCTGTGGCGACCCCTAACCGGGAAAAGCTGAAAGACAGTTAAGACCTCATGATGACTTATTCCATTTTCAGTTCCCTTGTCTAACAATTGAAATTAATTTTTATGAAAAGAGTGTTATCGGCTACATCTGGTATATTCCTGTTTTTCATTTCAGCATCTAGCTTTCTGACCTCTTAAATTTATATTATGCATCTCTACCAATACTCTCAACCTGATTTTCCTGAATATTCTTTGAACTTGACTTCTCCGTCTGCAGTTAACCAGTCATACAATCTACTCAATAGTTGCATGAGTCCTTAGAAAGCATGCAACGTTTTACACAGTTCTGGCTGCTCCAACTAATTTCACTAATTTTATTCCACAATTGTCCTCTTATCCTCATAATGACCATTTCACCACAAAAGTAACAGTTTATTTTCTGTATAGTGTATATAACCAGCCATTGATTCTCTTGGCCATAAAGCTGTTTTTTCATTTGAGCTAGCATTTAGCAATATATATGGATCCCTTCTGAAGCTCGAAATCCTATATGATCGAACGTCATTTTTGCGAGATGAAAATCGTGAAACCTTGAATACTCGAACAGCAAAAGTTTCCTGGGAAAGTAAACACTTGCCAAACATGCCCTTTTCTCAACTGTAGTATGATCCCGGAGTTGGTATATATAGTTGGAGGAGTGAGGGGGTGTGGGGGCATAGCATAGGTTTTATTTACTGCAGTGTGTGTTTTAAGTTTGTTCAAGTGTTTACTTACCCTGGGAAAAATTGCCGTTCAGGTATTTAAGGTTTCACGATTTTCATCTTGCAAAAATTAATTTCTATTATATGGGATTTTGAGATTTAGAAGTAGATCTTATATATATATATATATATATATATATATATATATATATATATATATATATATCTGCAAATAGCAAAACGGAGCTATGACAGCTCCAAATAAAGTATGCATCCAGTTGAGGAAGCATGCCAATGGCCAAATATAAGGCCATTGCCATTTTTATCTGTTGCAAATTAAATTTTTTTCCCCGCTCTCCAATGTTTAAGCATAGCGCAGTGCCTCGCAAATGTGCAGCGCTATAAAAACCAAAAAAAAAAAGCCAAAAATAGGCATTTTTATTAAAAATATTCTTCTGCCATGCAGGTGAATGGCAGGCTGAAGACAACATGGCTACTGAATAGTGGTTGCTAAGGGGGGAAGCTCAGTTTGAGAAATGTAATCAAGCATTAGTAGGCAATCCTATACAAATGAGGATAAGGATAGTGAATCCCAATTTTCCTTGCCATGTGAGCCATGTCCCTAGAGTGTAAGTGTAGGATTAGGGGAGGAGTAGAGTAGAAGATAGGTGACATCATGAGGGGGTATGTATGAAAGACTGTAAGCTTATTGGAGCAGAGTGGCATGTGTTTGCTGTGAGTTACTCAGGATTGGAAGAGGCGTGTCTACAGTTGTCTTAACTGAAACCCAGAAACCGAAGGTTATGCCGTGGATATCACTAAAGTTTCTTGCAAAGGTGCTTACACTGTGTGCGCGCGTGTGTGCACCTGTAAACCCGTGTAAGCCTGTGTGCACGTGTGTGCACCCGTGTAAGCCTGTGTAAGGCTGTCTAAGCTTGTGTGCGTGGATGTGCACCTGTCTAAGCCTGTGTGAGTGCGTGTGCACTCGTGTGCACGTGTTTGCGCTTGTTTGTACATCGCTGCTCCCTGTGGAAACAGAAAGGGAAAAAGAAGGAAAAGAAGTAGTAGGAAGTTAACCAAGGAGAACTAGCAGAGCTGCCAGGTGAAATCAATCAGAATCAGCCAATTACACAGGCAGTACACTAGCCCAGCCCAGCACTTAACAGTCTGCAAACAACATTCCCCCCCATGTTTTTCTCAGAAACACTGCAACACTGCAGTATACAAACAGAGTGAAAACTTAAAAAGTTTAACTCAGACAAAAAATGTTAGGGGCTGCCATTGCTATTATAAGGCAACATGTGCAAGATGCTGAGGGTGGTGCTGTTGTGAATGCTACTGAGCAACCCACAGTGAGGAGACGGAGAAGAGTGTACAGACCCAGGGTAACCTACCAGGGGCTACATGAGCTGGAGATAGTGGAGCACTATAGAGTGGACAGAGACCTCCTGCAGCAAATTGTTGAGCTGTGCAGGCCATGCCTCACACACAGAACCAACAGAGGGGAATCCATCCCAGTGGAAACCAAGGTATGTGTTGGCCTAAGAATACTAGCAACAGGTACCTTCCAGAGACCAACTGGTGATATGATGGGGATTTCACAGGCATCAGCATCCAGGGTACTGCACCAGTTCCTGAATGCCATGTTAGCACATGTCGGTGATCATATATATTTCCCCAATTCCCATGAGGCATTGGCTAGCAATATGCGTCTCTTCCAGCAAATAGTGGAATACCCTGAGGTAGTGGGTGCAATTGACTGCACGGACATACACATCAAAGCGCCAGCCGGTGAGCGGGGTAGGGCCTACATCAACCGCAAGGGTTTCCACTCCATCAACTGCCAGGTCGTGTGCGATGCCCAGGGCATAATACTGAATGTGTGTGCTGGCTGCTCTGGAAGCTACCACGATTCCCATATCTGGCATCTGACGCAGCTGTACCAGACATTTGCCAATGGGAACATCCCTGACGGTCACCTAGTGGGGGATGATGGATACGCACTGGAGCCGTGGCTGATGACACCCATCAGAAATGCGCACACACTTGAACAAGAACTCCATAATGAGGCACACGCACAAACATGAAATGTAATCGAGCGTGTGTTTGGGTGTTCAAGTCACAGTTCCGGTGCCTGGACACATCTGGTGGAGCCTTGCAGTACTCACCAACTACATGTACCCAAATTGTCATGGTATGCGCCATGCTACACAATATGATCCTGTGAAAACAGCTGCAGCAGGAACAGCATGGGGCAAGGCCAAACAGCCCCCCACCATTGCCAAGGCCTGTACAGGCACAGCGTGACTCGGAGGAGGAAGAACCTGAGCCTGCCCCAGTAGGCAGAAGGAGGCATGCCCAGTATGCTTTGGCCTTGGCAAAGAGGCAGCACATAGCACATACACTGGCTCAGTAGGAACCCTGGAAATTATACCTCTCTCTGACTCGCACATAAAATAAAAGGGATGCCTAACTTGACACTACCTGTTTTCAAACATGTATAGGGAGTGTACTATGTGCATCCGACATAGGCAGCCCTGCAGCACCACCTGAGGCATTATTGCCATGTTTTAAGCAATATAAAGCAGTGCTAGGCAGCTTTTACCACTAATTAGTATATGTAAACAAAGTTGCCCGCGCTAACTAGTGCAACGTCGGGCAACATTGAGCAAGGTCGGGCAAAGTCAGGCAAAGTTGAGCAAAGTCAGGTAAACATGCTCATATTTGCTTTACTGTTCCTTAAGCAGTCTGGTCTGCCCAGCATGAAAATAAAAAGCAGTGACAGGGCTCGAACCCAGGATACTGTGCACTATAGTCACAGTACTGAACCACTAAGCCATGACAGCATTTCACTGGCACAGACACAGCAGGACAATTGTACTCTAATGCAAACACAAAGAAATGCTGTATCATGCCCCTAAAGAGGCATATGGGTGACCTCCCCCACAGGCCTATGCAGACAGAAAACAGCAGGCCAGGCGGTGTGATGTGGGTTGGGTAGGCTATGACGTTGCAATCTAATATACGTGACACTAGACGCTAATATCTGTAGTACAGTAATATGCCTCAAGCCAGTATGATAGGCAACAGTACAGACTGAAATGGTGTACATTACATAGCAGTGCAGGCCTAGCAAATGTGTATAAGTGTCAGGTGAAACCCTCATCCTATGTACACCCACAGTAACAATCAGGTGTGCCCCTGGGTAGAAATGTACAAAGAATAGCTGTCCCCCCTGTATGTAGAAATGTTGATAAGTCTATGCAAAGTGTCTCATGGAAGCTCTGCAGGCACAGCATGATCCCTGTTGATTTATGACACAAAAGTGAGCCCTGCTGTAAAAATAAAACTTGAATTTCCACGCACATATAGTATAAATGTCTATACAGGGCGTGCTCACACACTTCAACAAATGTAGTGGATTTCATTCAGCATCACACTGAAAGATCACACTGGGCATGCTCACACACTTAATAAACAAAGCAAATGTCAGGCAACAACATACTGAAAGGTCATACTGAGCATGCTCACACAGGCTAAATACGGAGGTGATAATAAGGGATCTACGGACAAATATGGATAGTCATCTCTACTTCCAGAAACACATTCACAAAGTGGTCAGAAAATCATCCTGTGTGTTCACACAAACTGCCAAGATCTGTGCATGTAGGTCAAAGGAGGTTCCCTCTACTCATCAGTCATCAAACCCGTCAAAGAGTACCACAACACACTTGCAATGAATCTGACTAAGCACCTTCAGCAGCTGGAAAGACCACTGAAGTACCTCAGCAAGAGGATTACTGACCTCAAACAGTTGCCCCATGCAGCAAGACTGAATTTAACCCAATCTGTACTCTGTTGCATACTGTCTACACAGGAGATCTCTGCCCAACAGACAGGTCCATGTCATGGCAACACTCAGATCTGTTCTGAGATACAGCTCAATGGCACTAAATATACAGACCGAACTGATATTGCTAACATCCTGGCAGATAGGATCAGTGTTAACTTTACCCCCCTCTCACCTATGAAAGAGCACATCTCTATAATGTAAGACTGCAAAGTTGCTGTCATAACGGCTGCACAGGTAAAAAACACTCTCCAAAGCCAGTATCACAGCAGCCATGGGACCAGATAACTTCCCAGGCTGTGTGCTACACAAACTACAGAACGAACAGGCACCACACCGACGTACCATGTTCAGTCATAGCCTCACCTCAGGCTTTGCACCTGCTGAATGGTGCACAGCGATGGTTATCCCACTACACAAGGGTGGAGACACCACGGACCCCAGGAACTAGCACCCCATTAGCCTGATGAGCCTGCTCTTCAAGGCCATGGAATGTATCATCATACAACTTATAAAAAAATACATTGGTAATCCCCAAACCCTGGACCACAACCATGTTGGGTTTGCAAAATGCAGATCATGTCTCCTAAACCTGATAGATGACATTGAAGCAGTCACCAGAACCATAGACAAGAGTAAGGTGGTTCGCACAGCCTATGTAGATACTGCCATGGCTTACAACACCACCCCACACTCTGGAAATATAGATAAACCCACAAAACTAGGCATAAATTGCTATGTCACAAGATGGGTTGCCAACAGGCTTACTGACAGAACACACACTGTGAAAGTAGCAGACTCCAAGTATGACTTTGGACCATTGAAGAATGCAGTACCACAGGGTCCAGTCCTGGGTCTTGTCCTGTTTAGTATCTATTTCCCTGAAGTAAACTTGAACATGGAAGGTCTGTGGCTACTGAAGTTTCCAGATGACTGCAAACTAGGAACCATAATTGTAAACACTAAAGATGTGGACATCCTACAAAAGGGCCTCACTGAGACAGATGGCTGTTGTCAAAGCCATGGGCTCAAGCTCAATGCCAAAAAGTGCATTGTCATCCCCTTTGTTAAAAATTCTGTAGCCATGAACTACAACATAGGCAGTAGTATACTTAACACTGAAAGTGTGACAAGAGACCTTGGGTCACAGGTGGACAGTGGACACAACTGTGATAATCACATCCCCACAGTAGTCAGGAAATCCTCCTATGTGGTACACCTCATCACAAAAGGTGTCTCATGCAGAATAGAAGAGGCCATTGTTCCCTTCTACTCATCACTCACTAGAACCATAATAGAGTACAATGCCCCTTTTGCTATGTACCTCACAAGACAACTACAACAACTGGAAGGCCTGCAGCAATACCTCACAAAGAGCATTAGCAGCCTGAAATACATGCCATACACAGACCATCTCAAAATGCTCCAGCTGTATTCCCTTGCATATCGCCTATTCAGAGGTGTTCTCTGCCTAACATACAAAGCTATGTCAAACACAGAGCTGTTGGACATGCTCCATGTAAAACACTCACAATCCCTCTGATCTTCGGACCCAAAACCACGAGTGAAATACAAAAGGAAGGGGTGTATCCATTTACCTTATGGATACCCACACCTTCAGGTTAGTGGCACAGCATGAGGCCTTGGAGACCATGCAAGTGCAACTAACATTGGGCAAAGCTGCTTATCAGATTGTAGCCTGCTAGATCACCTACCTTGTCTCAGGAACCTCACTCAGTATTCCTGAGAACAGTGGAAAATATAAAGGTCCTATCAAACACCATTATATGAGGAGAGTACAACTACCCAAACATTGAGTGGGAGAATTACTCGTGTACAACGTCCTTTGCCCAATGTTTCCTAGAGTTTAAAAACTCTAACACCCTGGAACAGCTGGTCACCATGCCCACTAGAGGTGACAACATACTGGACCTGATCATCACCAACATGGGGTACCAGTGTTCCACAACAGAGATAAACCCCTCACTGGTAATATCAGATCATAAAGTAATCACAGTGGACATCCACACCCCCCCCCCAGTCAATGAAACCACTGTGAAGACATTTTCAAAAGCAAACTGCACACTTCCCAAGACCAAAGTGAAAAGTTCCAAAGTCCCCTTGCTATAGGATAATGGTATACAATCTGCCGAATCATTTACAAGTGCATCCTATGAGCATCTACAGGGATGCATGGATCGAGACATCCCAAATAAAACCAAGATGCACTCCTCCAAAAATAAGAAACCAATCTGGTGGTCGTCACCCATAAATAAGCTAGACAACAGAAGGAGGAAACAAACACATGACAGAACAAACTTCACAAAAGGAAAGGCATCACTGATCATTATTAGGAAGAAACAATGATCGCTCATAAAATAATCCAAGGCCAGTTTGTAAAGACAAATTGCCAAGGAATTTAAGAATAACAACCACAAAGCCTTCAGTAGCTATACCAAACATATAGGTGGCAACTTCCAAATATGCTGTCAGCTACTGAAAAATGGCAAGAAATACACTGAACCAACTTACATTGCCCACATCCTGGGGGACAAGTTCAGTGCAAACTCCCCCCATCACCCCCAAAAGGGCCTGTGTCCATCCCAGAAGAATGCAGAGCCCCAGACTTCATGGACAAGCAGGTAAAGACAGCCCTCTCCAAAGCTAAGAACACAGCATCAATGGGCCTGGATGGTGTCCCAGGCTGCGTCTTACACCAGGCCCAAAAGGAACTACACCCTCACCTACATTCACTGTCCAGACTCAATCATACCACAGGCTATGTACCCAAAGAATGGCATACACCAACAGTTATCCAGCTCCACAAAGGGGGTGCCACAACAGAACCTGGAAACCATTGCCCTATATGTCTACTCAGCCTGGTCTGCAAAGCTATGGAGCAGATTGTCATGGAACCCATAAACAGAGACATTGGGGACCTCCAGACACTGGACTCTACCCAACTTGGCCTTGTTAAAGGCAGATCCTGCCTTCTAAACCTAGTTGACTTATTTGAAACAGTTACCATGGACATAGATGGAGGTGAAAGTAGTCCACACAGCCCACCTGGACCTCACTAAGGACTTTCTACACCATTCCCCACTCTGTCATCATGGACAAGCTTACCAGCTTGAACCTTAACAGCTATGTCACAGGATGGGTGGCCAAGTGGCTCACAGATCAAACACACATGTTCAGAGTTGCGGGTGCTATGTCCGACTCTAAACCAGTCACAAATGACATCCCACAGGTTTTGGTTCTGGGACCCCACCTGTTCAGTAGATACTGCTCAGAGGTACAGGCAAGCACAGGAGGAGTATGGCTGAACAGGTTTGCAGATGACTGCTAACTGTGGTCCATAATCAACTCTACAGCTGACACAGACATCCTCCAGAAAGGTCTTACAGAGACAGATACCTGGTGTCAAAACAATGCCCTCAAGCAGAATGCCAAAGAATGCATAGTCATCCCCTTCAGATAAAATAAAGTGCACACAAATTACTACATAGGTGGTAATCCAGTATGTACGAAGAAAGTCATTATGGCCTTGGGGACACAGGTAGATAGTAAACTCTCCTTTGATGATCACATGGCCAAAGTGTTTAGACATTCCTTCTATGTAGCCCACCTAATGTAACCCACTTTGTCTAGTCTGATGATGTTGTCATCCTACAAATATACCTGTGGAAAGGAGAACTCACAGTAATGTGTATAGTGCATTGTGTAAATGCGTACTCCTGTAGTATCATAAAGTAGTTAGGTAGGGATTTGAATCCTGCACTTGATAAGTGTGTGTGTGTGTGTGTGTGTGTGTGTGTGTGTGTGTGTGTGTTTGTGTGTTATCTCCTTGGAGAGGATCAACCTTTTTGGAGAGTAGTAAAACACTTTAAAAGCGGTATACTAAACTTTGTCAAGTCTGATGATGTCACCATCCTACAAATATACCTGTGGAAAAGAGAACTTCCAGTAATGTGTATAGCGCGTTGTGTTAATGCGTACTCTTGTAGTATCATGAAGTAGTTAGGTAGGGGCATTGTTTTGACACCAGGTATCTGCACTTGACAACTGTGTGTGTGTCTGTTTGTGTGATCTCCTTGGAGAGGAGCAACCATTTTGAGAGTAGTAAAACACCTTAAAAGTGGTATACTTATCTTTGTCATGTCTGATGATGTCACCATCCTACAAATATACATGTGGAAAGGAAAACATCCAGCAATATGTATAGCACGTTGTGTTAATGTGTACTGCTCTATTATCATAAAGTAGTTAGGTAGGGGTTTGAATCCTGCACTTGGTGAGTGTGTGTGCTCTATGTGTGTGACACTGTTAGTCAATGTGCTGTGGGTTTTGCTTTTACTACTGTATGACATATCAGTATGACAACATTATGTGCATTGCACGTCAGGTAGCTGTGTGGCAAATACATATACGTACATGTGACCTCAATTATTTCATGGGTGGGAACCCTGCTTTCTCCATGAACACATCTGTCATCTTTGCCAGAGTGTGCTGTTGTTTTCCAGACCTTAGGTCACATCTGTATGCTTGTGACAAGGCCAGCCACTGCAGTGATCCCTGGCCTAGGTCAGCCGTGTCACACACACTCATTACGGTTTTTATTGAATTGTGTGAGTGAGGATTTATGGCTGAGGTATATTTCAGACCTGTTCAAATGCAGCAAAGTCTGTCAATGATGGCTCTTCATTATAGGTGCACAACAACCTTTGTGGATATGCATGCAGACCCCTTATTGCTTATGTGATCCACCGAGGGATTTCAAAATACCTTTGGAAATGTGATTACCAAAGGAGAGATGACGTAACACTTAGCTACATGTACACATCGGTACCTGTTCATCATGTTGGTGGCTACTACCTATGTGGTACTGTGGGGATACTATGTTTCGTAAAGGTGGATGACTATGCTTTGGTTGGCTTATAGCTTTACAGCATGGGTTTGACAACTGGTATCTCTCTGTATGATACCCTTGTGGAGGATGTGTGTGACATCTGGAGAATGCATTATAGACCACAGTATACATTACCAGACGTGGATGGACATATCCCTACTGTGATTGCTTGTACCTAAGAGAGCTATATGCCAAACAGGAGTGGTCTCAGGAATGGGTGCAGGTGAATATCACTGGTTACTGGCATAGTATAGTACCAGAAGGATCCAAATGTTACTGTGTGTCCTACATCTGTGTGTCATTTGTCAAGACATCATCTAACGATTGGTTATGGTCAGGCTGTTGAGGTTATGTATACTACCAGAATGCAAAACAATGAGAGATAGTAACAATATCACCCACAGCACAGTGTCAAACCATGTCATACACACATGTGTACTCAAGTTCCAAAATGTGTGTAGTACAATGCATACTGGCCACCAATAGAAACTATGGAGTGTTACTGTGTAATACAGGGCATGTCACCCTGCCCATGTGTCCACTATGCACATACATGCAGACAGTGCACCTCCACCATGTTCACAAATGTACACCTGTAAATCTGTGCTACACACATCCCACACATACTGTCCACTCTCTAACACATGCTGCCAATACTACACACATCAGCAAATGGCACATGGGGGACAATGCACTATTGGAACTAACATTGGTGTAAACAATACTGCATTGACAATCATAGCTTTAATGCATCATGCCTGCTCAGCTACACCTTTAAGGATATCATTACACTCTACTGCTGACAGCATGCTAACATTGCTATACTGCTATAAAGTCACCCTGTGCATCAGCACCATGGTAGCCTGTTCATGCATCAATGTTACAGATGGCAGGAGGTGGCACAGGTTTCATCATATGCACAGGATGTGTAGTTGGTTTGCCAGAGGCCTACATTGAGCCATACAAATGACATGTATGTGTGTGTGTGTGTGTGTGTGTGTGTGTGTGTGTGTGTGTGTGTGTGTGTGTGTGTGTGTGTGTGTGTGTGTGTGTGTGTGAGGGCCAAGAGTACTGCTATGGGCCAATATTGATGTAATGTGTGTGGGTATGTGTTAACCCTAGGTGTCTGGTTTATGTGTGTGTGTGTTTGCATGCACACAGTTCCACCATGTGGCTGCCATATATGAGTATTTGTGGGACAGCCACAGACTGTACCTGCCAGGCTTTACAGATCACCATCTCTGGCCATGGATACGATACCTGTGCCTGGCAGGGGTGCTACTGACAGTATCAGGTACTAAGCCAGACTGGGTACTATCCTCAGAGGTAGACAGATTGTGCACTGGACCCAGATCCCTGCTGGGACTGTCCAGAGCCACGTGCACGTAGTCTTCTAGGGTGGTCTATGGACAGCCCATCCCCAACATTGCTGGGGCTGGTACTGGCACTATGGGAGTGGCTGTGACTTGAGGGATGTCCGCGGCGACTGCCAGCTGCTGATGTTGCTGGCATATGTCTACGTCAATGTCTCAACCGTCCCACACTGTCCTGACACATGGACATGACATTGCGGAGGACATCTAATGTCTCACCCCAACATCTATCAGTGAACTCAGTGTAATTACGGATGGCACCTGCTAGGTCATGGATACTGATAATTACAGCGGTGTTATGTGCCCTCTGTGCCCTTAGTCCCTGTCTGGTGTTCCGTTAAATACGTGCCTGTGCGTCCATGACAGCCTGGAACATGCGTGAGGTTGTAAGACCTGTGGCATGTCTGCCAGGGGCATGATGAGCAGCAGTGCTCCGACAAGAACCCCTGGACATATGCCTATGTGGCACCCTTCCAGACATCTGGGTATGGCTGCTGTGTCGGGATGCATGTGCCATAGATACCACACTATCCTGGCCAATGCCGACTGTATACTGTCCCTCAGCCAAGGGCATTGGTGATGGATGTATTGGCAGTATGACTGTGTGCATGGATGGGGTGAACACTTGTGTACTGTTGATTGGTGGCCCAACGACAGACCCTGGCAAACATGCCTGTGCCTCACACACCTATCCTCATTATCACTATTTGGCTCAGTGACATTAGGTTCCCTGCTGCAGTGAACCAGCCCAAACTCAGCACCTGTGAGAGGAAGACAGGAAACACACTTTACGACCTGTACATGATGTCGGAACACATGCACACATGCACACATGAACACATGCACACATGCACACATGCACACAAATACACTCCTCACTAAAGCTGACACACACACACACACACACACACACACACACACACACACACACACACCACCAGCAATCCAGAACATACTCAATAGCGGTTGATGGTGGGTAGAGTATCACAAGCCAAACAGTCATATCACACGTGTCAGAATGCAGGACGTGTGTTGCTCAACAGCGTGCAGTGCGAGTGTAGACAGCCCTTGCTAATAACAGTATACATGGCTTTGATGCATGTGTGTTGTTGTTCAGTGATTGGCCTCACCCTGGAATGCAATGTGTACATGGACACAACATTGCTGTGCAAGTATTAAAAGCTCTGCAATGTCCTGTGTACCATCACTCACAGGTATACATACCATGGCTGGATGTGTATCTGTGTGTCACATAGATATCCATTTCTGAGTAGATCACCTGTGTCTTTAGCAGATAATTGTGGACACAGGTTTAGCACATGCATGCTATGTATACACACAGGATGAGTGGTGCATGTATACCTGATGGAATACCATTGCTCAACATAGCCATTGTACAGTGGTTATGGTGAGTGTAGGACATATTGTGGACATGCCAGTGCCAGCCATGACATGGCATGCTACAACACAACTGCAACATTAAACATCACACATACCCAATGTGTGTCATGTGACCTATACACTCAATAGCATTACAAGACATATATGTGTCACTTTGTACAAATAGTGATTGCTATGCATATTGTGTATAGGTGAATATGTTTGCACACACAAAACATTGAGGTGCATAGCAATGAATGCTATGTGCAGTACTGTGGTTACTGTAACTGGATGGGGTGTAGTACCATGAGCCATCATCATGCAGCATGATGCGGTCACTCAAGGCTGCTAATGTGTGCCAGACCGGCACCTAGCATGCTGTACTTGAACGGCAGTACCATGGCTACATTCACCATTTCACAGCCAGTTGTTACATGGGTTTGTAAGGTGCCCAATAGGGGGCATTGCCCAACATGAATGTGTTATGTGTTGAAGAGTGTCGCACAGCCCCATGATAGGCCTCTACCCCTCAGGTATATTATGTGTGCTGTGTGGATGACATTTGGGATACTGGAGTGTGACCTTACAGCAGGTGTCTGAATACGCCATGTGTAGCATGTTAACATGTACTGCGTATGACAAAGTTGTGTATGTTGTCTGCATGTGTATCGACTCTGCCTATCCAATGTCCACTACGGTGTTGCCACAATTGTGTGGGATGCTCTGTGTATTGCATGTGTTTGAGGCAGCAACTCATGTTACTGAGATGTGCATAGTCCCACAGCAAACATGCACAGCATGCATTATGTGTAGGTATGTTACGTGTACATGGCCTACACCTCACCTATGACATGCACATTTAATGTGCAATAGTAAATGTAGAACACACTCACCAGCATGGTTCTGCTGCCTTGCTGTCACACCAGTGGGACCTACAAGGATATGAGACAGTTTGTCAGTAGCAACAACTGTGGCATTGCTACTGTGGGTTTGCAATCTTACAGCAGTACAATGGTTGACAGTTACAGGCCTACAGATTATATTCCAAATTATCAGTATTGCACAACACTAGGCACCACATCTTCTAACTACACAGTACACATCTCACATATGCATGATCTACCAATAGAGGTAACAGTAGTCTACAGATATGCCATGTTACCTGCACGCTCCGTGTCAACTTGCTGGGTGGCTCCAGCCTCCATGATGATACATGTTTGTTGTTATTGTTGTTGTTGGCCAGGAGGCACCAGGCTCAGGAGCATCTCCTCCACTCTGGTGAGGGGGGGGGATGGATGGCTATCCCACCACCTGTGGCAAGCTGTTGTCTACAGACATCAGACGCATGCTGCCGGACATGTCTAAGTAAATCACTGCAGTGATGGCGTACCTGCTCATGTGTCCAGTTATGTGTACCTATGTCATTTACCCTACGGTCAACATCTTGCCACAGTGCAGTCCGCTCATGCTGATCCTGGCTGGTTCTTGAGAACAGCAGGGTTTAGTGCTGAACCAGGCTGGTTGTTATTTGTTCTTCCTCTGCTGGGCTATAGGTAGGGTTACGATGGTGGGCTATGACCCTGGAAGACAATGAAACAATATGTGTGAGCAAGTCATGAGGCACACTTAACATTCTAAAGTACAGATATCAATTAACTGCCTTATATAGCAACCTATTGGCAGTCAGAGGATACACACTTTCAATACCATATATCAGTGCTCAACCCACAACTGCCTGACAGTGCCTGGCACGCTCTATATATCAAACCATGTTCTGCACAGCAACAAAGAGGAACCAGTATGTAAGACTATACAACAGTACATGGCACACTGTATGCAACACAATGCACCACCTAGCCACAGGAGGTATATATCAAGCTAATGCATAAAGAAATATGTCATCCATTGCAATGATTGTAAAGTCCAGTTACAGTATTACCAGTATACCACACTAGTCGTTGATGGCAAACCCCTTTCTAACATATGTGCACATTCGTTAATATAGGTGGCATACTGCTGTACTAGACTATACATGTTGCTAGATGCACACGTATATCCTGTAACACAAATATGACCAAGGGCATGGTACAGGCATACCCAAACATACATCAGACATACATACAATACACAAAGGTATGGCAACCCAGATGAGCTTTACCTGTGTACCATACAGTACTTTGTGTCAGTACTTACAAAACCTTATGCCTGAGGTATGTAATCTGTGAGGACTACAGGGAACACACAAAACAGTGGTTTCAAGCAATGTGGACATACACCATACTGTGCTGTTTAGGCCTACAGCTTCAGGTAGTACTACAGTTCATACAGGAGTTAGATTCACCAGCAGTACCACTCAATAAACATACATGTACTGCTTTAGCCTACAATGGGACACCTCATTCGTCACCAAGGGACTACGTCAGACCATATGCCATACTGCTTTTTCTGCCTAGCAATAGCATACACATCTTTTGCTGGGATCACAGCTAGGACACAAAATACCATGACAGAAACAGTTTCCCACTAAGCTATCACACATATACAGAACTTTGACACATTCACCAACACATTCACCATCACACTCAGTCAACCTCACATAGCAATTATTGCAACAAGTACATGTGGGTGTGTATCAGTTCATAGGTAGGTAATAGGCTATTGGCCCTAGGGCCTTTAGAAACCTAGCCCCACAGAGGTGATTCCCAGGGAGTATTTCCTATCTCCCAGCCAATCATCAGGATTATTTATTACGACTGCTAATGAGGAGCTTTGTTTGCTATTGATAGGTGGTTTGTTCCAGAGTATGAGATGTCTCTGAGATAGGAATCTATCCCTCCAGCATGTTTTGTTTATTGAAGTGACAAGGTTTAAGCCCCTAGAGCATTTAGCTCATAGGGATTGTGATCTATTTACATGGAGCATGTCCAACAGCTCTGGGTTTGACATTGCTTTGTATGTTAGGCAGAGGTCACCTCTGGGTAGGCGGTATGCGACACAGTCTAGCTGTGGTTTTGTGAGGCAGTCTGCATAGGGCATCTGTTTGAGGCCAGTATTACTCTTTGTGAGGTATGTCTGTGGCCTTTCCAGTTGCTGTAGATGTCTTGTGAGGTACATACCACATGGGATATTGTACTCTATAATGGGTTTTATGTGTGATGAGTAGAGGGGAATACTGACCTATATTTCCCTGGATGACACACCTTTTGTGATGAGGTGTGCCACGTAGACAGATTACATGACTAGTGTGGCACTGTGATTATCAAAGGGGAGACTACTGTCCACCAGTGTCCCATGGTCTATTATCACACCTTCAGTGTTAAGTAGACTACCACCTATGTGGAAGTTCATGGGTACAGAGTTCTTGCTAGAAGGGATGCCAATGCAGTATCAACATTGAGCTTGAGTCCATGGCTTTGTCACCATGCATCTGTCGCAGTAAATATGACCCTGTCTCTCTCTCTCTCTCTATATATATATATATATATATATATATATATATATATATACACACATACATATAAACATCCATTGGTGTACATATAGACATACATATAGGCACATATACAGTCCACCTTTCATGGTGGAAATATGAATTATGCGACAGTTGTGAGGTATACAGTTATGTAATAATATTGCACAGTGTTATGCGGAATGCATTGAAGGTGTTCTCAGACCATATAGCTTTAGCAGGCCTCACTGGCTGCAACACTGTAAACCTGACAAATCATACCCACAGCATTTAACCACCACATGTCTACCAGCACTGTATGCTGTCTTGTTTGCCTTACACTACAACCTACATAGAAATATGCACATAACAACATTCACCAACATATATATGTCCACCCTTCACAAACAGTTGCAGTATGTCCCTTGCCCTATGCACATGTACAGATGCTAATATATCTGACACAGACAGATCTCTCTGTATGTGTGTGCCATACACACACAAGGTCCACACTGTTGTAAGTCCGTGGAACACATGGCTGACCTATTAGGTCTTGCTGCAACATGAACAGGTATCACATGTGAGCACACAGCAATATTAGAGAGTGTATATATAGCTGCAAATTCTAGATTAGCATACTAGCCCTGTACAGCGGTTGCCAATGTTAAGCTACACGTTAATATGACTATCATGCATTTGTTACTCTGTCACATCCATGTTTATATAGCTGTATGCACTACTCCCCCAAACAGCCATTGTACACACTACTGTACAGACACAGATAACATGGATCAGATGTTTGACATTTAATGCAGAGCTACATATGTCACAGTTAAATCCCACTGTACACAGCTACACACTGATTTGTCCATGGCAGTAGCTATGCAGGGCATCTGTGCATAGATACGTACTGCTGCCACATATGGATGATTCAAAGTATGTAGAGTACATCTACTACATGCCAGTAAATACATATCTGTTACATACCTTTCCTTTCTATGTGTTTGTATTTTTCAGTTCTGTGTGTTTTTTTTTTAATAGCTGTTGCTGTTGATGTAGATGTCGGTGTCTGTCTGTCTGTCTGTCTGTCTGTCTCTCTCTCTCTCTCTCTGTAGCTGCAGTGAAATGATTGCATGTGTGGACAGCAAGTACAGCCTGCTTTTATATGTATCTGCACATGTGCATGTGATGGCCTCTGCACCAATTGGTGGCCACCATTTGGTAATTGCATGCAGCCTGCTGTGTGGTAATTGCAGTACTCACTGTCATAGCAACCCAATGCTATAAATTGCTAAGTCAGGTAGGCGTAGTCCTTTCAGCTTTCCAAAGTGGGGCCCATGCTCGTTTGCTGTGGACACCGTTGTGTAAGCCAGAAGGTTGGTATACTTCTTATATCTGAAGCTAGGGGTGTAGCCAGTGATTTGAATGTTGTACTCAGACCTGAATGTTGCCAGTTCCAGTACACAGTTGTCAGTGTAGAATTGTACTCACCCCTAGAAATGCTAATACAAGATACATGGGAGTATGTAGTTTCTTTTCTACTTATACAATTAGCTGCCATACATACGTAGTTATTGAGATGTATTCATTTGGCACATGAACTGTTTGTGAACTGCTATACTGTGAATATTAATGTACTCACTTCTGCACAATTTGTGCTTTTTTATTGTTGACATTAGCACAGGATGCTCAAGAAAACTGGACAATTCCAGTACTGAGTATGCCTACCTATATCCTTGCTAGACCCTGAACACACAGGTATTTTGTACGTTTGGGTGGGGGTTGTCCTGCTATGATACTGTGTGGGGGTTGTAAAGTGCTGCTGTAACATTATTTACTGCTAGAATGGCTGGTTCTGTTATCACAGTCATGTAATGCAATTCCACAATGACTGCTGGTAAAGTTCCACAGAACAGGTTTTGTGTTATGGCATTCCTATCTTTCCTTTACATTCACTCATTCTGATGCATGATATATCCATTTCAGCAACAATGTTCTGTATATCTACTGTGGCTTAGTGGTACATCATGCAGTCTAGTGTGTCCAAGGTCCGGGGTTCGAGACTGACATAGGTGTTTTATTTTGCTGCTGAGCAGAACAAGGGCCCTCACATGCAGGGTGACTAAGGCACTTTTAAGCAGTTGTAAGCAGGTTTGTGTGGGTTTGCGCGAAGCTTAGCAATACTTAGCTAAGCGCACACAAGCGCACACTCGCGCAAACCAGCTAACTACTGCTTAAAAGTGCGTACTCCCGCTAACCCCCGCGCTCATTTCTTTGAAAGAAAAGAAAATGGGGAGCTAGGAAAGTGGTAAAAAAGTGGCACAAAGAGGGAAAGACAGTAGGAAAAACAGCTCAGGATGTGCAGGACAGATGTAGGGAAGGTCCATAGCTGCCCATTTCTTTAACAGCAACAGCTGTGCATATGCTAGAAATTTGGAGGGAAATTTGAAACCTTCCACCCCTGAGAGAGGGGTGAGGACAACAAAGTATGTTGTACTGCCAATTAAATATCCGTTTATGTATCCAGCGGACATGTGTGCAAAATGGGCAGCTATGTATGAGGCGTAATTTTTTTTTTGGGAGCAGATTGCCCTTTTTTTTTTTTTCAGGCGAGAGTTGAATGTGGGGTAGGGGAAGTAGGTATATTTGGGGGGGTAGGTTGGGGAGGTAAACAGACAAGACAAACAAGATGCATACAGGGGCAGAATATGACATGTGGTGGGTGAACACCATTGATGGGGAAGGATGTTTGGAAATCACAAGCCCATGAGCCCACAGATGGAAACAGTTGAACTGAGATCCCCACCCATGGGCAGTCATCACTGCACCTTCACAGCCCAGAGGGTGGCTGTGCTGGGGGCTGCATAGGAAGGGCAGGCTCACCCGTGAGTCACGTCACATGTGCCTCAAGCTGGCATAGAGGATCAGCGATTGAATGCTCGATCTCCCTATGCACTACAGCCTGGACCGTTCAGAGGGTGATAGGTGGCCCTCCTCCAGCCATGCTTGCACGGGGGGAATGAACCCCCTCCCCTGCAGCACTTCCACCCAAAGGTGGCACAGGGCCAATGGAGGAGGAGGTCCCGGGCTGGGCACCGGACCTGCTGGTGCCAGGTGCCATCTCCAGCTGAGGTGGGACAGGTGGGTCCGCTGGGACCGGCCTTCCCATACATTCTATGTTTAGGGGGATTTAATGACAATATGGGTTGGTAACAGCCAACAGCATTCCAAATTAGTTGTAACAGCATGCAGTAGTATTCCCATTAACCCAACACACCAGAGTTCCAACAGTTGAACAACAAGCATAACACATGCATATATAGAACAACAGTGGACATTCCAATAGCATGCAGGATTGATTGGTGGCAACAGGCTACCAAGATTGTGGTATTTGAACAGGGCACATGCATCAAAGTAAATGCAGATATTTATAAACCAGTAGGACATATGTCCCAACAAATGTTTTGAGATTAGACATACCCATTGAGGTGTGGAATTGCATTGTTTATGCACATACAGTAGGGTGTAAAATATACCTCCATTAACAACTTATATGTACTTATAGTTTACACTACATTCCTATCGACTGCAGGTATATATCCCCTACATGTATTATTACACAAGGC
Organism: Protopterus annectens; assembly: GCF_019279795.1. Lineage (NCBI taxonomy): Eukaryota > Metazoa > Chordata > Ceratodontiformes > Protopteridae > Protopterus > Protopterus annectens. The sequence continues at coordinate 805,949,976 of NC_056748.1, read as the reverse complement.
AATGTCCTTTAAATTGTGAAATGGGTTTTGCTAGTTCCTTATATACCTGACCTGTATTGACATACAAACTGTCCAGGATACAGATATTACTGCTACCTATTTATATATTTTATTTATATTTATATATCTACATATCTGGATGTGTTGGTGACATTATCAGTTATATTTTAACAGCCCCCTACATTTCTAGCAGCACATTGACATTTCTGGGGAACACAATAGCAAGTTACTCATATGCCAGATTTACCTATACATGCCAGCCATGAACCAACAGTTGAGGACTGTATATATGCTTAACAGCTACTGGCACTCCCTTCATCCACTTTATATGGGCCTATCCAAGTGTGGGTTGACAGCACTTAATACAACAGTACTATTTCTAGAATGTAAGAGTACAACAAAATTTCTAAGAAAGTGACATGGACACACTCCAGGAATTATACCTTTATTAATTACATTACACACTTTTCTAGAGGCTCTCTCATTTATTTGGTATTACAGTGCATGCAGACGACTTATTCAAGACGTATTATACCTTTATTAATGGGTTACAACACTCTTTTTCAGGCTCTCTCACTTATTTTATATAACAGTACATGCAGAGAAATTATTCAGGACTTATTATACTTTTATTAATGGGTTACAACACTCTTTTTCAGGCTCTCTCACTTATTTTATATAACAATACATGCAGAATAATTACTAACCTGCCTGGTGGCACAGCCTTAGCAGCCTATCTGCATAGGCTTGCTGATTCGCAGCACGGACACCTGCAGCTGTGAAGTAAATGAAGTGATATTGAGACATATACCTATCCATAATATCAACTACAATAGCAATTCTTACATACTTCATTCCATGGCTACCTACTCAGTAGTGGGGCATTTTCCATCCCACGGGCCTCCTGTATCCACTGGTTCAGTCGGTCCTCCTTGCATCTCTTCAGGTCTGAGTTGTGGTGTCTGACCTGCTCACCAGTTCGAGAGACACCTGTGGCACTGGTGAGATCATGTGCGAGATGGTTCCAGGCTTCCACTTTGTATTCAGTGCCCCAGAACTGGCCCTGCAGGAGTCTGGCATCATGATTATGGACGAGGAGCCAAACCATTACTTTTGACTCCTCAATGCCCCACCGTTGCACATGAAAGCGATAGCCCTCTCCAACACCAGCCATGCTGCCTGCAGGTGGGAGCTGCAACCAGTTATGGCAAGTATTCCCGCCTATGGAGCTTAAATATGCCTCATTTCCCGCACTTATTTTTGATTGGTCGGTTTTGAAAAATCTCAGCTAAAAGCACACCTGCTTAGCACTGGGTAAACTTTCATTAATCTGTATGTGTGTGTTGACAGTGGATGAATATCAAAAGCTGTCATGGATTAGTGGTTCAGTACTGTGATTATGGTGCACAGTATCCCGGGTTCGAGGCCTGTCATTGCTTTTTATTTTACTACTGGCCAGACCAGCTAGGAAGTGTGGCTGTGTTTAGCAGACTTTGCTCAACTTTGCCCAACGTTGCTCTACATTGCTCGATGTTGCCTGACGTTGCGTTAGTTAGCGCGGTGCGCAGCTGCATGCAAACATGTTTCTGCGCTAGTTGGAGCGATGCGCAGCTATGCGCAAAGCCATTGCGCTAGATAAAGCAGTGCTAAGCTATGAGAAATTATCCTTAAATGTGCTTAATACTGGTAAACTTTGCTTAGCAGTGCTTCACATTGCTTAAGATATGTTGCTTATGCATTCATCAGTATGCATAACCAATTCACCTTCTTATATCTATCTATCTATATATATATATATATATATATATATATATATACAATATCGTTCACTACTACATAGGCCATTCCAATGCTTTTTACTAAAATTTAAAAGATAAATGTCAGCAATTATTTTTCTATACAGATTTCCTACAGAAAATAGAAAGGGGAGTGGAGGGACTCGAACCGGAAATGCCTCCTCTGTGCGAAGGCTCTACCACTACGCTATTGCTATTTGGCTTAATTTGCATATAAGTTTCTTATTATCCTCTTTGATGTCTAAACTGCTAACTGTAGCTAAGCAATGGGCAAACCCGCGCAAACACGCACAAATACGGGCAGCTATTTTGGGAATAATAAAAAAAAATAAGAGTTTTACATTTTATAATTGTACAGGGGTTTAGAATATGGGGGAGTGTAGTGTTGGGTATGTACACATTTGAGCAGACATGCTCATGTCAGGTGACATTTGACGATTGAGGGACTTGCAGGGATGTGGATGTTTGGACTGCTCGGCAGTCTGACACGCCCCCTGCACTCGTGCATGCTCTGTGTTAGCCTTAGAGTTGAGTCAGCGCACCCTCATGAATATGCATAGGGTGCTGACGTCTTCCTCTTAGGCTGCAGTTTCCGTGTAAAACTTATTTAGTCTTACACGGAGGACTAGTGAATCCCGGGGACTATCTTTGCCATTTCACTGTGGAATATAAAATGCTGTTCAGTAACTGTATAGCCCTTTCTATTCAAAGGTAAATAACATAAAGAAAAGACTGGAATGTAAAGTATACAAGGAAGACATAGTTCATACTGCTGTTATGGCTTATTTATATTCAAAATAAATATTATAGTTAGAGTTAATACTGTAGTATATAAATATAAAGTTGGTTCAGTGCCAGTGATTCTTGATCACAGAAAAGTACCAGTAACACTCAGAAATAAAGTAGAACAGGAAATTAAGAAAATATAAAGATTGTGTTATTAAGAAGCATATAGAGCCAACAGAATGGGACAACAATATTGTCACTGTTATGAATGAGAAAAATATTTGCATTTGTATTAATTTGCAAGAGTTTAAAAGAAAGATTAAATTAAATCATTGCCATTTGATTACAATTGGGGAATGGGTCTTAAGAATGTCCAATAATGTTTTTCTCTGTGAAGAGTGCAAAGCAGAGATTCTGAAAGATAAAACTAGATGAAGCAAACTGTAATCTGAGTATGCATAATTCACTGTTAGGGAGATACAATAGAATTCTGTTTGGTGTTTCATCAGGTTTGGATGTGTACTGAAGAGCATTTGCCTAGATATTTAAAGGATTAGAAGGCATTGTAAGCATAACTGATGTTTTAGTGAAGAGTCAAAATCATGAAGAGCATAAAAAGAGACTGAGGTACCTGCTGAATAGACTAAGAAAGCATAATATCAAGCTAAAAACAAGCATGTATAAAATCAAAATAAAAAGTCTAAAATACATGGTTTCCACTCTTATTTCAGAGTGTCTGAAACTGGATTCAGATAAAAATCAGATATTATGTAAAAATCAGAAAATATATCAGAATAAGACATCTGATGAGTTCGTATATGCTTTGTGAAAGGAAACAATGTCTACCTGTGACAAAACATACTCTGTAGAAGAAGATGTTCACTTTATTGTCAGTTGCCATAATAAATACCTCAGTTCAATGCCAGGCACTTGCATGGCACATTGCTAGATAGCTTGGTCTGGTACATAATTCTTATTTATTTATTTCAGCTTATGTTGTTGTTGTGTCTTTCGGCTTTTCCCGGTTAGGGGTCACCACAGCGGAACTCCGGTCCGCTAATGATTGGCAGTAGATTTTTACGTGCCACATTGCCGGCCCTGACGCACAACCTTCAACGAAGGTACGCCCATTCATGCATGTCTCCACAGAAGACACTCTAGCTGAAAATCGAACAGGATGTCTTACTGTGAGGCGACAACGCTACCGCAGCACCACTACCACAGTACATTTATTTCAGCTTATGTCATATTTGAAATTACATTCTGATCAAAAGTGCACATAATTACCAGACACTGTTATTTATTCTGTATAGAAACAATGTATGCTCAGATCACGATCAAACATAGACACAATTACCAAACACTAAATCTTAGATATACTATATAGAAGCAGTGTACAATATCCTGCCTTTTCTACTAAATATCACTCTGCTAACAACCTTGGATTCTCATTAACAAAAAATGTGTGTGTGTGTGTGTGTGTGTGTGTGTGTGTGTGTGTGTGTGTGTGTGTGTGTAGTGTCAACACCACATCATAAAGTTAAAATATCAAAAGGCAAGTGATCAACCACAATTGTTGGAACAGCTACTTATTGAAAATGGAAACAAAAATATTGCTCTTGTGTGTGTGTGTTTGTGGGGGGGAGCTTCACCTTCCCCAATATATATATCAACTCTGATATTGCACAAAGGGCAAATCCCCTGATCCTCACTGTACTGCAATCTCAAACAGAAAAAAAAATAAAACATATGTTCGATTAGCTGATTTTCAATTAGATGTTCTATTTATTTTGACAACTTGTATGTAACCCATGTATCTCTATCTATCTATATCGTACAATTGTGAGTTATGTAAGTAAATGTACTATAACAGTAGATTTTTGAATGGTCACTGCTGTAGCAGCCTTCGCTATATGGGTTATATCCTGTTAATGATATAAGAGCTTGACAGCTTCCAAAGCTTCAGGGGCACCTCCATGCACCCAAACAATTATTCAGCTTGAGCTGAGATGAAGAAAAATAGTGTGGTCAGGGTATCAAGCCCTTCAGAGCTTTCATACCAACTCAGGGAGAGAGGCCAAGCCCTGAAAAGGCCACTGCAAGGAAAATAAAAATATGTCCTCACCATGGCAACAAAAACATACAAAGGGAAATGAAGAAGGGTGTGGCTGCTGCAACAAGATTCATTCAAAGGGGATGGATCCAGTTTCTGTCAGCCTGGGAGGTCATGGCCGACAAACCTTGATGCTTTGCAAGAGATGGTTTGCACCTAGCACCACTAGGTTTTCGACCGCTGGCAAAGGCTCTTGCCTCCCCCAGAGTGCCTTTTTAGGCAAGGTCTTGAAAACAAACTTACTGATGTGGAATATGCCAACCATAACAAAATAATGGTTATGCTGCTAAACTTTAGGAGCTTAAACCAAAAACGTCAGAATCTAGAAGCACTTCTATCATTGGAAGATGCAAATGTCTGTGCAGTCATAGAAACCTGGTTCAAGGCCTCAGATAGTACCCCGGTCTTGCAAGACTACAATGCATTTCACACCCTCAGATTGCAAAATGAACTTGTGAGAACCAAAGGAGGTGGTGTTTCCATCTTTATTAGAGATACATTCACCTCCTGTCTAGTTAGACTGGACAACTCCATGGAGTTACTCCAAGGTCAGGTTACTGTGGGTAAGACCCCCCATTCAAGTCAAAGCTAGTTATAGATCCCCCTTCATTGGTCATGATGCACAGGAAGCCTACTTGAACAGACTGGAGTCAATCCAAATATTGCCAAACACGCTGGTTATGGGGGATTTCAGTTATCCCACCATGAACTGGGAAACCTACTCTAGCCAAAACTCACTAGCACAAATGACTTTGTTAATTCAAATGCCCTGGAACAAATTGTTCAAACCCTGACAACAGGAACAAACATACTAGATGTGGTCCTCACTGGCATGTCAAACAATTGTCAGAGCCTCATTAATTAAGTCTGACCACAAATCAGTCACCTTCAAACTAGCACTAACACCAGAAGTCAAAAGGGGTGAGGTCAGACTAAAAAAACGTCACCAAGTCAGACTATACCCGCCTAGGAATAGGTATAAATGCATTCCAAGCCCTACCCCCAGCTGGAAGTGGTAACTACACTGGAGCTTACACTAAAGCCCTGTATAATCACTTGTACAAGTGTATAGTCTTGGCTATTCCAGAGAGGATCAAAGCCAGAGTCCCAAGTAAAAACAATCCACCCTGGTGGACATACAGCATCAAACAACTTTACAACAAATGCAAAAAGGTGCCGCCCAATAAAACCAAGGTGAGGCCCCAAAAATGGAAAAGCACCCTGCTCAGTCTCAACAGGCAAATAAGACAACATGTAAAATCCTCTAAGGGCATTTTTAAGAAAAAAACTAGCTAGCACAGCCAAAGATAAACATAAGGCCTTTTACAGCTAGGCATGTAGCCTAAAATCATGTGCTGAATGTGTGACTAATGATATCACACACACTGACCCCCACAGAGATAGAAAACCTGCTACCGGATAGATCTGGTGAATATTTCACTCCCTCATTCCCTCCAAACTTATCACAAACCTTGCCCATCCAACTTCCTCACCACCCTGCATACATATCTGAAGTGCAAGTCATTAAAGCTTTGTCAAAGGCAAAAAACACAGCCTCTCTGGGACCAGATGGCATCCCAGGCTGTCTTCTACACAAGCTAAAACATGAACTAGCATCATCATTAAGTACCCTATATAATCATAGCCTAACCACATGCTTTGTTCCTGTTGAATGGAGAACAGCAACAGTTAGTCTCCACAAAGGTTGCCTAACAACAGACCCGGGGAATTATAGACCCATAAGTCTTACCAGCCTCATCTGTAAAGCCATGGAATGTATCATAAAAGACCTCATTAATAAAGACATAGGTGACTTCCAAATCCTGGATTCAACCCAATTTGGCTTCATAAAGGGCAGATCCTACCTGTTAAACCTGGTGGATTTCTTTGAAAATGTGACCAGGGCCATTGATGAGGGCAAATCTATACACACAGCATACCTCAACTTGGCAAAGGCTTTCAATGCAATCCCACACTCAGGCACTACTGATAAACTTAGCAAACTGAATGTAAACTCCTTTGTTGTAGGATGAGTTGCCAACTGGCTCAGAAACCAGACACACACTGTCAAAGTGGGTGACTCCACATCAGCCAGCAGACCTGCCACCAGTCCTGGGCCCCCTACTGTTTGGTATATACTTCTCAGATGTTCAGGCCAAAACTAAGAGGTTGTGGCTGACCAAGTCTGCAGACTAGGTGCAATTATTGAACCCCCAAATGATGTCAGCATACTTATGAAGGGCCTTATGCGGACCAAAGATTGATGTCTTAGTCATGGTCACAGACTGAATGCAAAGAAATGCATCATTTTCTTCAGAAAAAACAATGTCCCTTCACACTATCAAATCAACAACAATACCCTAAGTACCTATGAAGTGGTAAGAGATCTGGGATCACAAGTTGACCGCGACCTTACCTTTAACCACCATGTGTGTACTGTAGTAAGGAAGGCTTTCTACATAGCACACTTGATTAGTAAAGGCATCACCTCTAGATCAAAGAAGGTGATAACCCCTCTATACTCATCACTAATCAGGCCCATAATTGAATATAACGTCCCTTTTAGCATGTACCATACAAAACACCTGCAGCAAGTGGAGAGACCTCAGAGGCTTCTAACAAAGAAGATCAAGGGACTCCAGCACATGCCTTACACAGACCAACTGAAGTCCTTGTCACAATACTCTGTATTATAGACTTCTTAGGGGAGTCATATGCCTGGCTTCAAGAGCACTTTCAGACTCAAACCTAATGAATTTGCTGCACATCCGTAAATCAAACGGGACTAGAGTTACCCATTCCATGGACCTAAATATGGCCTGCAACTTGAATAGGACATGCTGGAGGGACAGATTTGTCTCCCACCGACTGCTGCATCTTTGGAATAGGCTACCAATTCATGTGAAATAGAGCACCTCTACGACACTGTTCAAAAGGAACCTGGATAAGTGGATGGGGCATCATGAATTCTTACCAGGTATAGTGCCCACAGCCCTCTTGGACATGGACAGTCATTACTAAATACAATCCTGGGTATTGATTACAGTTTCTATGGTATTGCATTGAGGTGAAATGGCTAGGTTTGAAATTACATCCAGGTCGATAGCCTAGTAAACTCCTATGATCCTATTATTCAAACATCTACTGGTATGCTAAGTTTATCTGCAGAACTGTACTATGTTCATCATTTGATCACAGCTACAATAGGCTTAGCTACATAGGTAGACTACCATAGTTTATACTGACTGGAAGGAGGAAGGATGAGAGTACAGAAGCTCCTGGAAAATGGTCCTAGCAAAGCCTGTCCTAGACCTGGAGAAGGACTCTAGCTTGTACTGCTTTAAAGATGTGTACAGAGGATCAAGTTGCTGTTTCTAGAATTCTTTTAGAATCCTACCCTTTTCTAAAAAGCCACAGATGTAGCCAAGGCCCTGGATGAATGAGCCTTGACCTTGTCTGGAACTGCCTTGTTGTGGTGGGTATAACAAAAGGGTATATCATGAGACAATCATTTAGAAATAGTGTGCTTTAACATAGGTTATCCTTTCTTTTGACTTTCACAATGAATAAACAGCTGATCAGAGTTACTAAAAAGATTTAGTTCTGTCAAGATAATATTGGAGTTGTCCGTGTACATCCAAGGTATGGAATATCCTCTTTCTCCTTCATTTTTAGGTTCTGGAACAGTTCTGGGAAGCAGACAGGGAGATGGATAGCTTGGCTCAAAGTAAGCTCTGAATTTACTTTAGGCATAAATGAAGGATTAATTCTTAAGGAAATCCTATTTTTGTGGAAAATAAGATAAAGTTGACCCACCACGAGAGGCTGGAACTCAGATACTGTCGTTGTAGCAGTCAGAACAATTCGTCAAACTGTTTCCCATGTTAAGAACCTCAAGTAAGCCTGATAAGCTAGTTCAAATGGAACAATATTTAATTATTATTCTAAGATAAAATTAAGATTCTGAGGAGGAGCTACCCATTTTCTAGAAGGCTTGATATGAAACACCCTTTACAAAAACATTTTCAGTGAGATTGTATTAATAGAGGAGGATCCTTAGGCAGACATACTGAAGTGTCCAATAAATGTAACTTGGTGGAGGAATACGACATTCCAAAGGATAGTAACCCACACAAGTAATGTTGAAACAGAGAAACACTAGCTTGGAAAGGGTCCTGATTCTTGTCTTGGCACCATCTAGAAAATATTTTCCATTACTAGCATATGATTTTCTTACCTCCTTTAATACCTGCTGCATGTACTCAGAAAATAGATGACTAAAAGATATTAAAACTCTATTACCCAAGTAGTTAGTTCCAGTTGTTTGGGATGTATCAAACACCCCTTGTCTTGTGTGAGTAGGTCAAGTCTGTGAGGAAGCTTGTGGCAATTTCCTGAGACCATTTTCAATAGAAGACAGAACCACTGTTGCCTGGGCCAGAAGTTAATCCCAAAGATATGTGGAAAGTCCTTCTGAATCTTTAGAATGTCCGTAGATATTAGTGGAAAGGGTGGAGAAGCACACAGAAACATTCCTGTCCAAAGAATAAAAAAGAAATTGTTTTTCCAGGCCTTCTGGTATGGAGTCCTGGAGCAGAGTGTACCAACTGATTGTTGGGATTGGAAGCAAAGAGATCCTTTCTGAGGTGTTCCCCACAGCTGTTTCAATTCCTGGAAGACCCCCTGATTTAAGTTTCATTTATGAGAGTCTGTCCTCACCCTGCTCAGCTTGTCTGCTTCATAGTTTTACTTAGATGGTATGTAAGATGCCTGTAAAGTGAGATTATGCTGAAAAGCCATATACTAGTCTACCATGGCTACTCTGCTCAGAGGGTAAGTTCTGGATCCTGAAGAAGTAGTTCCTCTTGTATGTACCACATTACTATGGTGTTGTCGGTAATCATTTGTAACAGCCTAGGAGACCATAGATGATTGAAAGTGTTGAGAGTATTTATGAAAATCAACATCTTTTGTACATTTATGTGTTTTGACCTGTCTTTTCTGTTCCAAAGACCCTGCACTTTTACCCCATGCACACTGCTCCCCAAGCAATGTCTGAGGTATCTGTTGTTACAGATTGCGCTTGAGCTGGAAAGGAAAATGGGAGACATGGATTCAGATAAACATGGGCTCTCCAGCAATGAATATCCCTTCTCATAAATCTCAAAACTTATATCAGGAATGTCAGGGGATGTTGATGTTGAGACCATACTGATTATAGGTACCACTGAAATTTATTTCAAGTGGAGTCATGAGAATCATGGATGCCATGTATCCTAGTATCCTGCAAAATTGCTGAGTCCTTGGTTTGAGTGGAAAACTTGGGAATAGATCCAAATATAGATCTACTTTTTCTTGTGGCAGAAAAGCTGTTTGAACTGTGGTATTTAGTAGACACCCCAGGAAACAATCCTGTGAGAAAGAGTTTAACAAGATATTTCTCCTGGAACCCCAGTCTTTGCATGAGATATCTCACCAAAGTAAGAAATTCCTGACAGCTTTAAAGACTCTGCAAAGACAAGCAAGTGATCTAAATAAGGAAAAATGTGAATACCTTGCAGTCCATGGTATGCAATCACAGGAAATAGACGCTTTGTATATATTGTTGGAGCAACAGTTAACAAGAAAGGTAATGAAGACAACTGAAAGTGTGATCCAGACACAGAAAACTTAAATTAACAGCTAAAATCTGGAGTCATAGAAATGTAATGATAAGCATCTTTTTAAATCTAAGATCACCATAAGTCTTAAATGCAGAATGAGAGGTAATAGGTTATGAAGAGATAACATTTTGAAACTGGTGCTATCACAAACTGATTTAAAAAGGAAAGATCCAGAATTAGTCTCCAAGAATATTCCTTATTTGGTTCTACAAACATTCTTAAACGAAAACTTTATTCTGCCTGATTAGAAGGGACCACTTCGATCACTTCCTAACTCAGCAGATGCTGAATGACAGGATCAAAAAAGAAATTTAATTTTATGGATGAGGAAGAATCCTTTGAAAAGGAGGAAAGGAGGAAGAGATTCCTAATACCATCTTAATCCATGTTGTATAATTTTCAGAACCCAATTGTCTAAAACTATTTGTTGCCAAAGAACCAAGATGTGGTTCTGCGTTTTATGAATGAATAAAAACTTGACAGGGTCAGATAGCAAGGAGGAGGATTCTGAAGATAATCATTTAGACTTGATAGACAGTCCTTTATTTTGGGGTCTCCACATTTCTTTTTGAAGTCCCCCATCAATGCTTTTTAAAAATCTGCTTGTGTCTGCTTATTTTGCTTTTTGTAAAAGGTGGTAGAGGCAGTGTTAAACCCCTTGGCAAATTTTGAGATGGAAGGCTGAAAAATCTGTGAAATTCCCTGAATCAGCTTGCCTCTCTCATCACACATTTTAAGGGTTTCTGCAGCAGATGGTCCAAGTACTACCTCCCTGTTTAGTGGAGAATTCAAAATTTCATCTTTGACATCCTAGGGGAGCTTTTGAATATGCAGCCAAGCAAATTTGCTCATAACAGTTCCAGTGGGAGCATTACTGGAACTGGCATCATCCAATTCATAAGCACATTTGAAAGAGTGGGGGTAGCCACTTCAGACACAGAACCAATAAGATTACACATATATGTTTTTCCTCAGATGAGAGAAAAGATACCATAATGTTCCTCATGTTCTCAAAAGAAGTAAGCATAAACTTTAACCTATGAGCTTGACTACTGAGAATTCTATAAATTAGTGCGGTAAAAAGATACACTGTTCCCCCAAATCTATCAAAAGCTTTCCTAGCCTTGTCTGAAGGGGAGAGATTGGCATTAACCAAATGTTTAGCAACAGCTGGGTTTACTAAAGAAATCACTGTTGGGTCTCTTCTAGGGTTAGTACATAAAACCTTATGAGATAGAGGAGCTTTATACAATATATCTGCTCTCTTTGGGGGCAGCAGGCTGACTGTTAGGTCAATTACAGGTAGTAATAAATACATCCTCCAGTGCTGGAAGGACAAGAGGAACTGGCATAGTTTCAGGAAATTCCAGATGCAATAAATCATAATGTTTCTTTAGAGACAGTGGAGTGTCATTGTTTTCCCACTGAAACAACTGATTCATCCTGGAAATTGCTTCAGAAAAAGAGAATCCTTCAAAGGAACTGAGAGAAGCCAAACTTTCTGTGGAATCAGAATCAAAACAGAAGTGGTCATTTCACAATTATGTTGTGGTTTAAAATGCTGAACCTCCACAGAAAATGAAAAATCTATTTTTTCTCTTACAAAAAAAAACAGCAGAACTGGAAGGATCTATAGCCTGAACTATACCCTGGGCTAAGCCCAAAAAATCACTTGTGTCTAAAGTAATCAAGACAGGAAAATATGTATGTTTTATTTTTGTTTCTGTTTGACAGGAATTTCTGAAGAAGT